>NW_013665984.1:113598-125610 GCF_000517525.1 Limulus polyphemus | reverse complement strand
TTTTCATTTTTTTTTCTGAAAAGGTGGTGTCTATTTACTTGTGACCACGCCATGTAGAATACATGAACTTTGAATTGTCTTTATTGAATTATGTTAAGGAAATAGTACTTAAAATATTGTCCGTTGGGAGATGGGTGTGTGTATATTTGTGTTAAATATCTTCTAAAATCGCATTTCATAGATTCTGACCAAATCTTGGAGAAAAATGGATGTTTTGAGGAATTTGCTTTAAAGGATCGTATCATGGCAAAGTTAAACCATGTCTTAGTGTTGTCTCTATTCTGGAAGCATTTTGAAAATGACTTATAACGACACTAGTTTAATTTTTAGACAACAACTTAGTTTACCAGAGGTCTTAATAAAATTTTATCATATCAGTTTAGTTTTAATATGGCAAGGTTATACCTTAAATGCAACAATACTGGTATAATATTTCAAAACATTTATTGTCGACCAATTGCCATTACTCAGACCTATATTACTATGATACATATTTTTAAGAAACTGAGAGCGCAAGTATCCTCTTTCGCATTACTCTTGCACATTGACTAAAACAGGGGCCCGGCATGGCCAGGTGGTTATGGCACTCGACTCGCAATCTGAGGGTCGAGGGCTCGAATCCCTCTGTGACGGTCAATCCCACTATTCGTTGGTAAAAGAGTAGCCTAAGAGTTGGCGGTGGTTGGTGATGACTAGCTGCCTTCCCTCTAGTCTTACACTGCTAAATTAGGGACGGCTAGCGCAGATAGCTCTCGTGTAGCTTTGCGCGAAATTCAAAAACAAACAGACTAAAACAGTTTTTGAAAATAAATATTAAAAACTGTCGAATATGCAGTGCGTGTTAACAGTTAGTTGCAATTTTCTAAAAGCAACAAAATAAGACGCACATAGAAAATGCATTTCATTCTCTAAGGGGATTGAATTCCAAGTCAATTAATTGTAATACCGCTGAGTTATACTAGTGTTCTATGATTTATAAAGTGTATTTCAGAATGTTTGTTTAATTCTATGATATTAATGCATTTACTGTATACCTTTAGCGCTCTCCTGTGGCTCAGCGGCAGGTCTCGGGATTTATAACGATAAAAATCGGATTATGATATCCGCTGTGGGTGAAACACAGATAGCCCATTCTGTAGCTTGCGCTTACAACAAACAAACGAACAATTAAAACATTTTTGAGCTAACACTAACTCTTCGAAGAGTTTCAAATCTTCACAGTATTATACGAACTAATTATTTTCTGTCCTTAAACTATAACAACACAATATAAAACACCTCCCAGTGGCTCAGCGGTAAGTCTGTGAACTTATACGCTAAAAACCGGGTTTCGATACCCGTGGTTGGCACAGCACATATAGCTCATTATGTAGAGCTTTGTGTTTAACTACAAACACTACAAAACAATGTTTTATTTTTAAAAGTTACGGTTTAAACACCGAAAGCGGACAAACCATTACAAACCAGTAGGCGTAAAATGTATGATAAAAATCATATACCCTGCAGATTTCTTTTATATTCTTCATATTCCTCTTAATATGTATATTTCGAATTCAAAACCACAGCTATTTTTGCACGCTTCTGATGTATAATCCGAAATGGACAAATTAAGAGGAATGTGATAAAAAATCCTCTTTAGTGTAAGTTGTTTTATTACAAATGTTAGGCTTAATGTTTTACGTTTTTAATAACCTATTAATTGTTCGTTTGTTCTGAAACGCAAAACTTCAGAATAGACTATATGCGCTAAGTCCATAGCAGGTATCGAACCTCATTTTTTAACGCTGAGCCATCTTTTTTATATAAATGAAAGAATAATATCAATATGAACAAGAAGATTTCGAAACTTTGTATTCATTAAGAAGTTTAAGGAATACACTACATATTTTTCATATTAATTTAGTTACATGGATATTCTCTGCTATCATCCTGGGATTTTCAATATTACGTCTCTTGAACTTGTCTGACATCTTTTGTAACGCCTCTTATAATTTAGCAAAGTCTAAACATTGTGTATTATTATAAAACATTGTCATATTCAATTTGTATGAACATCGTTGGGTATCGAGCAGGCATTTTTTCTTCGGTGGAAGGAGCTATTACTGTAAGACCTACGTTAACTAATACTGCAAGGAGAAAAATGTTAAATGTATTATGCATAACCTATAAACTTACTTCTCAGAATCTATAAAAATCGTGTCTCAAAAGAATGCCATGTCTATTAAAACTTGTACTTACCAGTAACTGTATCTTAATTTGTTATGGTCAAGGCAGTAAATATTGTGACTACAGATAATCATGTGTGGTATGGCGAAAAGTCTACAAGGGTGAAAATTAGTACTGCCATTTTCAGCCTTAATGGCACCTTATGCGCCAGAAGAACTAAAGCTTAGGCGTAGCCATCTCTAATCTAGAAGTGTTAACGAGAAAGAAGAAAGAGAGTGACTGTCAGCAGCACCAGCCATTCATGAGACTCCGAATAATGGGATTTGTTGTCAGATTTATAACGCCTTCATAGTTTAAACTGCGGAGCGTGTTCAGCTGCATATCGCGACTCGAAACGTGGGATTGTAATCCACAATCCGGCACACTTACCATAAGACAATGCCTGATTCCAAGGTTAATAAAATAAACAATCTCTTATCTTTCCTTTTATAGGGCAGCAAAAATAAGCTTTAATGTTATCTTAAGAATATAAAACAACACAAATATAATGCATATAAGGTAACTCAAGGAAATGTCAGCTTATTTTTTCTTTGTCATTGGAGTAAACTGTGGCTTCCATTCTCGATAGTTAAATTACACCTTTGAATTGAATTGTAAAAATTTTCGTTTACTAAAATTTCTAACAAGTATTTGAAGGCTAGTTTGTAAACCAACATTTTCTTTTCTTAAATATCTGTTTATGATATTGAAAATTGTTTCCTTTCATATTTCACATTTTGCCACATGTTTAAAGCTTTAAATTATAATCACAACCCTTTCAAAAAATTATCCACTTCGCTCTACGCCAAATGTGTAACATTTCACTTCTAATCGTATTTGCACATGAATGTTTAATTCTGCAAAATGAAAAAGTCGTGATATTACCCAAGATGTGGTGCAATTTCTGTATTCCCTTAAAGATTTAGCAGCCGTGATATCATGCTTTAGGCCAAAAACCAGAAAAAAAAGTTATCACTGTTTATGATGTGTATTCAGTTTTACGCCGTTAAAGCAGAGTTTTGTATATCGATGATTTATAGTTGCGTGAACCAATAGCAACATGTCTGGTGAGAAGTATTTTGCATCTGTAACATGCGGGCATATCATTTGTTTCTACCCTCTATAGTGATATAGAAATCTTCTGATTATTTAGTTTACTCCTGCCATGGCGGTAACACGTGGTCCAAACAGTTGCTCACGTTGCTTTGTTCCAGCTACTTCGTTTCTTTGTCCTATGTCTGCAAAGACATTCCAACATTAGAATAAGACGTCCGAACTGAACGGGCTAGAACTGGAATATTTTTTGACGTTGACTGAAAGTGACACCCGATCAATGCTGTCAGGTAACAGAGGTCACAAGGTGACGTCGTCCCACTGACCACAGAAAACGAGTTTACACTCTAGATCCGAGCGTACTTTCTCGGTTCAGTTCTTCACTGGTCAGTCTTCTAGAAGAACCTGCTTTCTTTTTGAAAACCATCGTGTTTGATTCTGCGGCGCTCAATCATGAGAAAGAGAAGTCAATAGGACTAAACACTATATAGAACAGAAGTGGTTGTCTACTTGATAAGAGTGGGTACGTGTTTTGTTTTCTTTTTGTTGTCAAGATAAAGATTTTGTTCATTTGATTTCAACTTGTGCAGCTTAATTATTTTCGTACTAAAGAGAAATTATCTTTCTCGCGAGAACCCTCATAAACTCCTAGGTGAGCTCTACCGATATTGCGGATTCATCTATCCATCATCCGTGAATACACATCCAAAAAACTGTACATTATAGATAGCATATCTATCTCAAACGCCTTTTTTTATGATTTTATATACGCATGGACATACAACTGTATGGCCAGGTAGTTAGGGAGCTCGACTTGCAATCTGAGGGTCGCGGGTTCGAATCCCCGTCACACCAAACATGCTTGCCCTTTCAGCCGTGGGGGCGTTATAATGTGACGGTCAATCCCACTATTCGTTGGTAAAGAGTAGCCCAAGAGTTGGCGGTGGGTGATGATGACTAGCTGCCTTCCCTCTAGTCTTACGCTGCTAAATTAGGGACGGCTAGCGCAGATAGCCCTCGTGTAGCTTTGCGCGAAATTCAAAAACAAACAAACAAATACAAATGTCAGTAAAATACAATCAAAAAGTATATATATATTTTTACATAGAAATAATTCGGAAACAAGTTCATTATTGATCGATTCGTATTAATTAAGAAAAGTAACTATATAAGTATTTGAATTAGTTTCTCTTACAAACATAAAATTGGACGCCTGTCAGCAATGAATGCCGTATTAGAATGCACAGGACGAAAGGTGTCTGGATATTTTATTACTTGTCTGTGACGAAAGTAAGTAGACTGATAGGTTTAGGTTTTGTTTTATGTTGCTCGCTCTCTTGTGTTACATATGTTGGTGTTCACCTTGTGTCTGTATTGATAGTTCGACACTTTACTCTTTTGGTCCAGCCTCAACCTTTCTTTTCGATTTTTTAATTAGTGACTGACCACACTCATGTTATCTGTCCCATTTTCTTGAAACGTGACTGAAGCAAAAATTGATTTTTTCGTTAATTATTTCATCACAATACTCATTGGTCGTTTCAAAATCACGGACTTGTCGGCAAGAGGTGAGTCACCAGTTGTATATATCTTCTTTAACAGTTGAAGAGCTCTAACCCCACTTCTTTGTGCAACTAGATCGGTATTCAAAGCAAGATGTCTCCTGCTGTGAACCATGTTTTTTGTCGAACCAAGTTAGACATTCAGGCACCGCTTATTACACTTCTAGCTTCAACCTCTTCCGGGTTGATCAAATTCACGAAACTATGAAAGAACGTTCTGCAGAGCGAATTATACATATACGTATACTTATATATATTTATTTATTTATCCTCCCAGTGGATCAGTGGAAAGTCTGAGGGCTTATAACGCTAAAAATAAGGTTTCAATATTCACGGTGGGCAGAACACAAATAGCCTATTGTATAGCTTTATACTTAACAACAAAGAAAAAAATATTTTTCTATTAATATAGTATGTATATAATCATTACATAAAATACATATTTTTTTTTTTTAGTTTTTGCATTTAAAAAGTATACTTTCCATAAATTATTCTATGTGACCAGAACACAAATATTATAATTTCTTTCCTTTCCTTAAATTATACTATACAAGTGGCGTAAAATTAAGTATCTAAGACACAGTCACCACAGCGAAAGTTCTTATTATCAAAATAAAAGATGTTACTTTCATCTGTCATTACGTTTTATTGTATTACAGATATGATTTAAATTTTAGAAATTAACAAAAGCTGATTTCGACAGATGATAAAAAAATCCATAAAACTAGTGATTTTTCTTGGTTTTGTTTTGGTGAATTACACAAAAGAGTATAACTTTATACAACTTTAAAGAGACAAAATTTACTTGGTGGGTTAGCCACGATGAACTTAGTATATCCATTAGAGCTTCTGAATTACTTGAGCTTAATCTAGACGACAAATACAAATGATCAAGTATGATTTATAATTTCTCATGCTTTGATAAGTTATACATTAAATATACACAAAAATAATAAAGGCTGAGATATCCTCCAAAGCTGAAAAAATGACCTCAAAATGACCACATAATTTGAGTTTATTTTCTGCTCATCAAACTGCGCTTTCTTGGCTTCGTGCCCCCTCTCATCCATTTCACAGATTGATTTGTTTGTTGTTAAGCCCACAAATGCACTTTGGGCTATCTATGCAGTGCCCACCACAGGAATCGAAACCAGAATTATAGCTTTATAAACTCTCGAGCTTACCACTGAGCCACCAAAGGGTCCATCTCACAAACGGAAGTAAAAAAAGTTCTTTGTAGAACACGTGATTTTTTAAAGATAGATTCTGCAAGTATATTTTACACTCTTTTTATAGTGCAAAACAAACAACACATTCGGAAATAAATGTTAATATAGATTTGTTTACATAATCTCCAATCGACTTGTGTATAAATCCACTTAAATTTCACCTATATTCAATATCTTGCATCCTCACTCGTGTATTTCGTTTCAAAAGTTCATGGTGCATAATTAAATAGGAAATTCAATAAAGGAGAAATTCCTGAAAACTAACATCCCATCTTTACAACCTTAACACAAGTTTATTTCAAAACGCTGCACGCAATTCATCCCGCAAGTTTTTCTCTTAATATAACGACCCTAGCTTTTCTTTACTTTCGGGATTTCACCTCTTCTTGTCTGATAGTTATTGAACCTATAAATGTACAAAAGTGCTATCGTTTTATTTCTCGTAAGCAACTTCTTTTCTGTTGTTTTCTTTTCACTCTTAAGAAACAGGCGTCAAATATCTTCAATGAGTCTTTTTCTCTATCTCTTTCTTCTGAATTTGTATTGTCCACAAAAGTAACTTATTGTATAATAACCATTCTAACTCTGTTTAAAATGATTATGCTTGTTCACCAATCACTAATACCTTGTTGCACACAGGTCTACAATATGCATTGCATCTATTGGGATTTAGGTCTTGAAGACCTGGGTCAGGTTCAAGTTGACCTCTTCCTTCCTCCTGAGCCGTTGTTGTTTGTTGGTAAGCTGGTTTGGATGTCTATTAGTTACTGTTACTACTTTCCTTTTATGTTGTCAGGTTATGTACTTCTTTATGAAGTTATGCTATGTAATGTTTGTAGAAGTATGAGTAATTGTATGATCTGTGGTAGTAATGGTTCAAGGTTTTCAATAGTTATTTTAATAATTAGTGTGATGTGTCATCGTGGTTTTGAGGGTTTCTATATTGTGCTAGGAATTCATAAAATATATTTTTGACTGCCTCTGTTATTTTGCTTATTGTTTCATTTTGTTGTATTTGAACGTTTGTATGTTGTTAGTTTTGGTGTGTCTTGAGTTTGGGTGTGTGTTTTTGCTGCCTGTGTTAATTTGTGTTGGTGGTCTCTTGAGGTTTGGAAGTTGGCAACAAAGGCGCTCTTCTCTCACTGTTCTGTTTGTTACCTGATTTTGTAGGTGTGTGTATGTCTTTTGTGTTGTTTAGTAAGTTTATTATGCGTGTTGTTCTTGTATTTTTGGCATCCTTTCTAGTTTGCCTGTATTGCTGTTGCCAGCTACAGCAGTGTGGTTTTGTGTTCTCTCGAGAACATTTTGCACCGGTATTTGTTTGGTGTGTTTTGACTTTCGTGCAAAGCTACTCGACTGCTATCTGCGCTAGCCGTCTCTAGTTTAGCAGTGATAGACTAGAGGGAATGCAGCTAGTCAACATCAACAACTCTTTCGCTACTCTTTTACCAACGAATAGTGGTATTTAACGTCAGATTATAACGTCCCCACAGCTTAAAGGTTGGGCATGTTCGGCGACAGAGATTCGAACACGCAATCCTCAGATTGCCAACCGAGCGCTATAACCACCAGACCATGCCAGGCCCAGGTATTCATATTATGCACGAATAAAATAATTAATACTCACTTGTATAATTCGTATAGTATTTCAAAAAAACTTCTCTGTGGATTATTTCAGTGTATAACTGTTATTTGAAATATTTTGTTTGTGATTCATTCTGGATTTGTCGATCTGAGAAATGAAACAATAAAGCAGAATTTGAAATAGTTTTGCTAAACTCTACAAAGAATTATATTGCGTAGTTCTGTGTATATAATATAATTAACAGTGTAACAGCTATTTATAGTTTCTGATCACATTATAAAGCATTTATGTTTTAATTATTCTATTAAAATCTTATGAACGTCTTCTAAAAGTAAGAGATCGCCAGTAATATCTGTTGTCATTAAAAGCTATTTATACCGGTATATAGAATTGTTTGTCAACTTCAAAGATATTCATTCACAGTGGTACAGCAGTATGTCTATGGACTTACAACGCTAGAAATCGGGTTTTGATACCCGTGGTGGTCAGAGCACAGATAACCCATTGTGTAGCTTTGTACTTAATTACAAACAAACATCCAAGAGTGTTGTAATTAATTTTGATTTGCTTCGATTTTTTTTTTTTGACCAAGTTAAGGTACGTGTACTCTATTTGGGTAAATAATTATTTTGTACTTTACATTATCCAATGGCTCAGCGAAAAGCTTCAGGGTTGATAAGCTAATAACGTTAAAAATCGAGTTTCGATTCATTCGGTAAATACAATAGAAACAATTCAATTTTCATGAAAAATAACAAACAAGCATCCCCAGTGATATCCTACAGTTTAATACTAAGTTGAAATTATTAAAACTAAATACACAGTTGCTTGAGGAAAAACATTTTAGGGAAGTTATATAAATAAAATGTTCAAGAGTTCTCCTATTCAAAAATTCTTCATTAAAATGTAGAAGTTTTTAGAATAAAGTGTGTATGTGTATTTATGTGATTTTTAGGGAGGTGGTAATTTCAAACTGGATTCATTAATTTTTAATATCATGAACGCTATTATAGCAGATTTTAAAAATATTATGTTTGAAATTCGTGATCCTAGTTAATTGGTTTTTATAATATGGTAAGTACAAACTAAATAAAGACATTATGACAGACTTATTGTGGATGTATACTAACTTTAAGAACGTTTAGTACTATTAAGAATATATAAAATAGCTAATTAATTTATAAATGAAGAGATGTTTCTAAAATATTGTGAAAAAAAATAAGTATAATATAAAATTATATTTAACTTCGTCAAAAATATCATACTGTAGAAATGGAATGCTTGTTTTGACAAAAAGCAGCCTGGTCATAACTGTATAAAATATTGTTACTTTAATCAAACAATATAAATAATGAAAAATACACTATTTACAAGATTAAGGTAATGATAGTATTCATAGAATATGTATGTCATTCACATTAAGAGAAATAGAAATAGGATTAAAAATTATTTTCTTCTGCATATTGAATTGTTTGTCACCTTAAAAGCTTACTTGAGAGAGGGTTTAGACAGAATATTTGAAAGGCGTAGTTAATGGACTGCATTTGTTCAGAAAGTTTTTGGACAACCTTAGAAGCTATTCATTCAAGGGTTTTGTAGATTTTTGCTATATATACAAACTTTATTATGCAAAAAATAGTGTTCATACTAGAAATAAACGACTTTATAACACCAAAATGTTGTTTTTAACGTTTCTTTTTACAGCTTCTTCGGTTTGTGTTTTAGTGAAAGCTCCTGAAGAAGCTGTAAAGCGAAACGTTGAGTGTCTAATTAAATAAGTAAAAAAATATATCTTTTTGATGTTATAACGTCGTTTATTTCTAGTATTAATATGTCTTCTATACACCAATATGCTCTAAAGAATTTAAGTAAAAAAATATTGTTGTTTAATGTATACGAACAACTTCATTTTGGTTCATTATAAGGTTAATGCAAATGTTTATAAACTACATCTGTAGTTATTAAAATACTGTACATGCAATAAGCTTATTTAACATGTTCATAATTACATCGTAGTTTCATTTCGTAATACATTATGTTATGCTATATTAAACTTTTTACACGGGAAAGACTTGAGGTAAAAAATAATATTGCGGAAAAACAAGATTTGCGAATATTGACCTAACATGGGTTACAATTTTAGCAATTTAAGAACATGACAATACGAATTTTAATCTTTCAGGCTATAATATTGGTATTAATAGTGCATAGTTTAATTATGACATAAATTAGTTTCTACTGACATCAAAACACAGTAACTCAAACATACTAAACCCCATAATCCTAACCTGAGCATCTTCGAATGGTGGACCTTTCTTCATCAGGATTTCGTATTTTTGTTTTTAATTGATTATTTTTAACCTATATGTTTTCCTAACATCATGAAGACAATCAAAGTAATGGATGTCATAGTTTCCTAGCAACCCAACTGTTACTTCTGTCTTTGCTGATTTGGGGTAATTAAGAGGCGTCGATTCTATAATACGCTGCAAAGCAAGAAGGATAAGTTAATTTAGCCTGGCTCAAACTAATATTGAAGCATATACTAAAACAGAAGTCACCAACCTAGCAGTAAAGTTGCTTAGCTGCTCTTATATATATATATATTAATGAAACGCTAACGGAAACCATGGAAATAGAATTAGAACAACCAAATTAATTATCATTACTAACCTATAAAATTCAGATTTTAATTACAACAGTGACGTCCACACTTTTAATCTTCTATCATTATACTTTGCGCTTACACATGTTCACCATCTATCTAAAATTTGACAGGAAACTATAAATTTTAAAAACTGTTTTTAATAATCTTGATAACTTTTGTTTACTGAAAAGTATGATATACTGTTATAAGTTTGGCAGAGGGAGTTGTGTTTCTCACATACCTTCCTTTCTGACATCTCGTAAATTATGCTTTAATTATATATCTTACTTAATTTGTAGTGAGTTGAAACCACGACCAACATTTCAGAAAATATCCTCACTTTCTTTCTCTTCTTTTTTTTACTGTAATAAATATATTAATACACTGCGTATTTCTATATCAACGTATTTCTCGTTTGCATTATTAACATATTTTGCTTACTCCTTATTTCTAAATTTTTTAATGATCACCTATTCATTTTATTTTTAGACGTTACAAAAGTTATTTATATCTTACACTGTCTTCCATGTGATCACCTCATAAGTTTCTCTTTCATTTTGTGTTCCCTTTCCCTAGTGGTATGTCTGCGGACCCATGATGGTCAAAGCACAGATGGACCTTCGTGTAGCTATGTGCTTATTAGCAACATTAGGTATCACTTAAGAAAAACCTGAAAAATGACATTATAAGTTATGTTACAATTAGGTGTATTTTTCTTATATCTGTACGTGAATAGAAGTTACACCCAAATTTTCTAGATTTGAAATGTTTATTTCTCAATTTTATTTGACTGAGAACCATAAATTTGAAAACTCATAAATTTTTAATTAAACAAAAACAAATTTAATAAAGTTTCAACATGTCAACTTGAAGAAACTTTTTCAAGTTCTAAAATAACAAGTTAGCATAATAAATTACCATACTTTACAAAGATTAACTTGTTTGCAGAAGATTAAAATTACTTTTAAATACAGAAAAGTTCTAAGAGAAATTAACCAGTTAAGGAAAAATAATCAAACAGAACATTTTTTTATTGATTACCCAGCTAGAGTAATATTTACTTAATCTAATTATGTCTTGTTTAATGCTATGATAAGATGTCACGCAATTTGGATATCCTTCGCTAATGAATCAGCACGACATTTCACACTGTAACACCCAGATCTATGCAGGAAAGTATGAATATCAGTATTTGATAGGTGTTGTTGTCACATGTGCCTTGACAAAACATCTTCTTTAATTACACGCAATGCTTGAAAAATTAAGTTTGTAAATAATAATTATTTAATTATTCTTTTTCTTTATGGATAGAGTTCTGTTGGTTAAACTTTTATCTTATATTAGCAGATGGTACAGCAAATTTATAAAGAACCAACTGATTTTGCTGCCACCTAGTGGGAGAGGCTATCAGTTTATTAAAATTCCATTGTTAGACTAAACAGTTCAACTTAAATATTTCCTAATTTCACTAATTTTTATTGAGCTATTTCGTTATTTCCTGTCCGCGATAGTATTGTCCACTGAACGTTTTCTTTCAGTAAACATTATACATTTGTTATGTACATAAGTTATAAAACTCTTATAAATTATTCGATGCCATACGGCTAGCTTTCTGATTCGTCAGTTATTCTGAATTATAGTAAAGTTGATTTAAATAAAATTAATAATAATAAATAAACTGATTAATTGGTTGTTGTTAAGGGCAAAGCTATATAATGGGATACCTGTGTT
>NW_013665984.1:102989-112685 GCF_000517525.1 Limulus polyphemus | reverse complement strand
CCTCTAGGCTTACACTGCTAAATTAGGGACGGCTAGCGCAGATAGCCTTGGTGTAGTTTTGCGCGAAATTCAAAAACAAAAAAACAAAACAGTTCAATGTGAGAAAAATTATTCAGTGAAAGTTATCGCGTATGTTCAGTTACTCCATTCATTAACCATGGAATTGTAAAAGTAAGTTTATTTTAGTAAGTTAAGCATAATACCATTAGCGAGAAATTTCTATTGAAACATTATTTGTGAACATAGGCCTACAACTTCTATCGAAGAGAACGTAACCTGTACAAGCATTATAGAAAATTAGAAAAAATTAATTCGTTATTGTTACTCGAAATGAGCTGGGAATTATTTTCCAACAAATAATTTAAAAAAGAATCCGTCCAACGCAAACGATACAACACGTTACAGTAATATGACGAAAACTGCGCGAGACTTTTTCGCTATCCTTATGTTGTTGTCTAGAAACAATCTAGGTAAATGGATCTTACCTGCTACAAACTTTTACGAATAAAATATTTATATGTGGAACAATAGATGTTTGTTCATAGAGTTTATAGGGGCTAAATCTTTTGTATTTCATGTAAATTTTTCTTTTATGGATATCTGTGCGACAAAGTGCACAAAGTGAAGTCATCCAATATGGATATCCTTCGCTAATGAATTAGCCTGGCATTTGAGACTCTTAATACCAAATACGTCCTGGAAGGCCCGGCATGTCCAGGTGGTTAGGGCGCTCGACTCGCAATCTGAGGATCGCGGGTTCATATCCCCCGTCACACCAAACATGCTCGCCCTTTCAGTCATGAGGACGTTATAATGTGACGGTCAATCCCACTTTTCGTTGATAAAAGAGTAGCCCAAGAGTTGGCGGTGGATGGTGGTGACTAGCTGCCTTCCTTCTAGTCTTACACTGTTAAATTAGGGACGGCTAGCGCAGATAGCCCTCGTGTAGCTTTGCGCGAAATTCAAAACAATCTAAACCGTACTGGAAAGTATGAATATCAGTTGTTAATAGAGGGCACATGTGTACTGAAGAAAGTAGACTACTATTTTTCAGTCGTCTCCTTTAGATACGTACAATATCTAAATAATTAAGTTTATAAAAGATAAATATCTAATGATTTTTATTATTGTTTTTCGTTATTTATATTTTGCATTGATTAAATAGTAACTTATATTAACAAATGGTAAGGAAGATTTGGAAAGAACCATCGTATTTTTCTGCCATCTAGTGGCAGCTACTATAAGTTTATTAATATTTAATCGTTAGATTGACGAAATGTCTAAACAGTTAAACTTTATTGGTTCTAAGTATTTTCTCATTCTACTTGCATGGTTCTAAAGCTACTCAGAAACAGGATTACTTTGGACAAGATACCTACATGTAGAAATAAGCTTCATTACTATTTCTTGTTGGAGGTATTATAGTGCTCTGTCCTTCTTTTATACACATGTTATATATAAATAAATTCTAAAACTTTTATAAACCATTGGCTATGCCACACAAATATACGCTACATCTCTATATCTTTTTTTTTTACTTTAATATGTATATATATTCAGTGTTTATGTTTTCATTTGAAATGAACAAGCATTGCGGATTTTTCTTTAGAGTAGCTGACTGGTGGACAAAGTTGTTATGATTTATATATAACTTGTTGATGAACCACATCTATTCTATACATTGAATCCATTTCACATTTATAGAACTCATTCGTGTTTAACTCAAAAGTATTATTTCAATTACAGCACAAAATATCACTTCTGATTGAAAAACACCTACAAAAGATGGCGCTACTAATGTTGGGTCGTTATTTTTGGTTTTATTGAATACTTACTTATTTCAGTATTTTAGTTTAATAAGTAAAAGCTTAATTGAAATTAGAATACGAATTCTACAAAGTGCTTGCGTTTCTTTTTAAACTGTCATAAAAAATAATATCAAATATATAGGGTATATAAACATTCAAGAAATCTAGCTCGTAACAACTATTTCACTATAACCTAATACGTATTGAATATTATGTTTCAGTACTGTACAGAGCACATTAAAAGGACAAGGAGCTCAATGACAAAAAAGAGCACTTTCCAAGCATCATAAGGCCTTTGAGGTGGGGAGGGTGTTAGGAAAGAATATTGGGACTTTGAGTTGCTTCTGATATACATAAGTTAAAAAGCCATGAGAAGATGCAAATAGGCCCTCTTTTGTTCCTATTCAATCGTTCTTATAAATACTTTTAAGATTTAAAACTAAACAGTGAATTTTTGCGTATTAATACTCGGTCAGGTGGCCAGGTGGTTTGGGCGCTCCACTCGTAATCTGAGGATCGCAGGTTCGAATCCCCGTCACACCAAACAAGCTCGCCCTTTCAGCCGTGGGGGTGTTATAATGTAACGATCAATCCTACTATTCGTTGGTAAAAGAGTAGCCCAGGAGTTGGTGGTGGGTGATGATGTGATGACTTCCCTCTAGTCTTACACTGCTAAATTAGGGACTGATAGCCTCGTGTAGCTTTACGCAAAATTTAAACCAAACCTATTAATACTTAATAGCATTTTTTTTTCTTATTGTAATGACCTACAAGTCCCTGTGTTCCATTCATTTCATGGCTAAAGTTTTTGTTTTATTTTTCTTCCTAATAACTCGCCGCAAGCAAAGTGTGGAATCAGGTGTATCTTTTAGCACAGCGTTTCTTAACATTGTCCATCTAAACTTCAAGAAACTTCCCGCGGCCCACAGCAGAAAATAATAAAAGTATGACACGTATAACGGTGTTGTTTAATAGTTTATATGCTGGATTCGTGCTCGTGACATTAACTTATAGTTAGCATTTTGCGAAGTATTGTGTAGTTTGCATTATACGTTTGCTGTTTTGCAGCATGTTTTTAAACATATTGTCATCTAATCATAAGCCTTTTCGCGGCCCACTTTAAATTACTTTACGATCCGCTAGAGGGACGCAACCCACCGGTAGAGAAACACTGTTTTAGTAGATGTTGGCAGTATTTTTTAACTGAGGAAAATAGCAATTTTAGGGTATAAGGGTAGGGAGGAAGGAACTTGACCTCACCCAGCCACACACCCCACCGTGCACATCAGTGTTCTATTTGTTATTTTTCTAAATACTTTATTTAATTAACATTGTAACATAACTTCTATAACAGCTTAGAACTTGTCAACTACTTTACCAAAGAAAACCAAAATGTACCATTTTACCAAATTCTAACACGTTGATTGCAGTTTTAATGCCTAAGCATTTTATCTGAGTTTTGAGTATATATATTACACTAAGTACACAAAGTCAAATATTGTGTTTCATTATAACAAAGGCACATCAGGTTATCTGTCCACCGAGGGACGTCAAGTATTGTAAATAGCTGTGTAAATATTTAATAATACAATTTGAAAAGACGTATAGAGGCATATTATGTATTACTACCTGCGTGTTTGAAGTGTATACACATTTACTTGTTTGACTGTTGTTTAGTGCAAAGCTAAACAGTAGGATATCTGCACTCAGTCCACTGCGGGAATCAATCTCCGGATTCTAGCGTTATAAATTCGTAAACTTACCGCTTACCCACCGGTTGCCTACATATTTAGAGAGAAAATTCCCATATTAGGGTCACGTAGATTTTCTCTTCATGTGCACATTTTCTTTTGTCTGTTTTGTTTTTCGGATATATGCGCAAAGCTACTCAAGGGCTATCTATGCTAGCCGTCCTTCATTTTGGAAGGCAACTAGTACACATCACCCACCACCAACTCTTTGGCTACTCTTGTTTCACTGAATAATGGGATTTGAGTGTTAGCCTTATGACGCACACATAGCCCACATGTGAAACACAGATAATCGTCCACCTTACGTAAAATTAAAATGGCAGTGCTTTTGTTTCTAAGCTGTACTTTCTTAAGCTTGAGTGAGGTCAAAGCCAATATATATTCCAATGCCAACTCATTCCCACTGCGTTTACTGTAATAGGTGTCCACAAGCTTGTATCAACTAGAGCAACAAACAGAAGTCCGAAGTACATGGTTAAGTATGTTATAATAAAACGATTTTGAATATGCAAATCAATAAGTCTCGTAGCAACCACTGCTGATATAATCTCACGAGGTAATAGAACGTATCACAACTACATTTTTTTCATATGGTTTAGAGTTACGTAGATAGTATGATGGATCTGAAAATTGGTTGCGTTGGGAAGGATATGTGACATGAATACCCCTTGTGTTTGAAAGCATTGTGAAACAAAGGAATATCGATCAATTTCGGGAACCTGGACCATACATAAAGAGATTTGCAGCAAGTCGCACCACAGATATGTTAAGCAAACGTGCGGCGTCTCGTAAGAGATGAGAATCCAATAAACCAAAGGTCTGTGGAGAAAGCCGTCCACGTGTTCCGGGCAGTACCCAAGATAATAAAGAAGGATCTCCGTCTGGAAACGAAGACAACATGGTGTGGGTTCAACAAGATAAGACTTTAAATCAAACGTCTGGAGAAGGAAATGGTATTCATGCTATTCGATATGAAAACATATCGGTAAAGTCACCTGACGCAATGTCTATGGATTTCTATACGATCGGATTGTTGAAATTGGAGCTAGTAAACCGTCGTCCTCGTATACTAGATGGATTAGGGAAAACAACAGGGAGGATTGGACACGAGAGCCTTCAACGGATCAATGGAAACTACGTTGCAGGGCTATTGTCAAGCTGCATGGTGGTCAGACACAGTAAGATCAGATGTGGCAACGTGGAATGTAACGACGTGATGAGGCTCAAACATCGTTTTAATATAATGCACTCAATCCTCTGTAACTACTCAAAGAAAATGTGTGTACGGCAGGAATTTACACTTGATAATAAATTCTAAGAAAAGCTATAATATATACAGTTGTTTCTTTACTAAGCTTCAATCACATGTAAATCACACGTTGAGACTACGGATAATTTAGACCAGGTTAATCATTAATCCATGTATTGTAATCAATAATTTTATTGCATGCAAAAATAAAATTAAGGATTTCAAACCGAAGGCAATGAAACATTTGATTTCAGTAATAATAGTCTTTCTTACGACAAAATATATATATATAAACTTTTGTCAGCAATATATAGTGATAATAGAAATTTTCCCTTTAGAAAAATGAAAAGGTATGTAGATTTAAACATTTATTTGTGTTTTCATAATGACATCCCTCTTAGATAAAATAACATCAGTGATTTTCTGCTTTTTTACGTTATATTTGCTATAAAAACCCGAAAGGTAAACCTATAAAGGGCACTATCAAGTTTATTTGTTATTATTAAGCTACGAAAACGTAAAGACTTTCAGATAGTTTTCAGATGGCGAGGAGAAACTGAAGCCATAAGGAGCCAGAAAATTTCCTCTAAGGTAAAATTGGTATAGCGTTTATCAAAGTCCATTTTATAGTTGAAACACTTACGCTCTGAAAATCCCAAAAGGTACATGTATTTAATGATTATAGAAAATAAATCTACCTAATCAGTATAGGTTGTGGGTACTTTATCGTATGTTTCTCTGTATAGATTTTTATACCTACCTATTACGTACGTTACGTAAGATACCACAGTCAGTGAATTACGATTGGTTCATTAAGGTTTTTATACCTACCTGTTACGTACGTTACGTAAGATACCACAATCAGTGAATTACGATTGGTTCATTAAGATTTTTATACTTACCTATTACGTACGTTACGTAAGATACCACAATCAGTGAATTACGATTGGTTCATTAAGATTTTTATAGTTAGAACTTTCTTTATGTATGCAATCAGGTTTGGTTGTTATTATTTAGCTTGAAAGATTTAAGGAGTTCTGATAGTTTTCAGTAACAGTTAGTAATCAGGTAAATATGTAATGATTAATTGTCAATTAGTTTTCGGTAGGACAGTGTCCCTGTTAGGACAAGGTCAGAATTAAACAAAGTTCAAGCGCCCAAGTATTTTTTTTATTCAATAAATGTTTTTGTTTTGTGATCGTCAAATAAATCTGGAACTAAACAAAATGATTTGATTTCCCATAGCTGAAATGCACGACATCTATAACTAAAGATCCGAATAGTAAATGCAACTAAAAGTCCCCATAAGAAATAAGAGCCCCTTTTAACAATAAGAACTGGAACCCCTTGGTAACCTTGAAATATTTTCCTTCGAATTGCAATCTTTTCTCAATTTTAGCACGACCTTTACTATTCAATTCAATTACCAGAACTACTAAACAAATTAAACATCTCATTGTTATTGAGAGTTTTGGGTCCTCTAACCGGAGCTTTCAACATACAGTTGTACATTAAACACCACAAGCTCGCTCTTTCATGAAATAATTTTAAAGTGTAGTTACCAAACGTCATTACGAGGCACTAGTACAAGTTAAGAATGCTTCGAACCTGTACTTAACCACTCGTCTTTGGCCAATCAAGACCGCTGAACCTGTACTTAACCATTCATTTTTGGCCAATCAAGACCGCCAACAAAAGATATTCTAACGCAGGAAAAGCCAGTAGATCATAGCAATATGGAAAGACTGATATACGAACCTGGTGAACAATGCTATTTTAAGCTCAGCCTAGTAAAGTTTACTCAAATGTTTTATTGTTATTTATATGATTTACGTTTGTTTTGTTTGTTTCTTTTTTTCTAGAGCAAAACCACATTGGGCTGTCATCTGTCTCCACCGCAGAGAATTGAACCACGTATCTTAGTGTTGTAAGTTCGTCAACCCACAGGGAGACGTGTTTTATGTCTTTCTATAAGAAAATGAATTGAAACATTGAAAGAATGACTCGGAAAAAAAAAGATGTATGTTGATGAAAGTTTTTCGAATGCTGCATAAATTTCAGTAAATTATAGTGTTGTACTTGCAAAGCACTAAGCTTGAAAATATTGGCCAATTGAAGTGTTTTAATCTTCAAACAAAACTTTGAATTGTGGGCCATCTTTTCATTCCAGAATAATTCAACTGAAAGTCGTTACGTAATAATACTTGTTGATTCATTTCACCCGTGTTTTAATCCTCAAATAAAACGGTATTCGTGAGCTACCTTTTCGTCCAAATTAATTCAACTGAAAGCCGCTACGTAATAATACTTGTTTATTCATTTCACCTGTGTTTCTTATAAATATGAGATTGTGCTGAGTATCGTAATAAAAATGATAGTGAATTTATCTCTCTGGGGGGCTCAAGATTAGTTCCAGAAAGTAATATCCACAAAAATCACTCTATTAACACCCCTTACATTGTAAATTACCTCATTCTGATTCCATAAGTATTGCAATTGGTTTGGTTGCAATACCCAAATCTTACTTGAAGAGATACATTCGTGATATACCGGTTAATCTGTAGGTATAATACATAGGATAATACTTACGTATATCAAAACATCGTTGGAGAAACATTATACAGGGACATAATTGATAATATTTATTTTCATTAAAACACTATTATCAGATGCAACCAAATAAGATAATCTGAAACAAAATTAAATGTTTTTGAATTATATTTTTGTTTTATGAAATTATTATGCTCATTACTTGCACAAATTGTTTATGAAAATTTCAAGATGACTAGGAGATATAGGTGCTCATTTACTCTAAACATCTTGACAATGTTTTTATTACAATATTTTTTAATTTTATTGGATTCATTTCGTTCAATGTGGAGAAATAAGTATATTTATGTATTTAATTTGTAGATGGCGCAACTAATAGTAATTGAGCGATGGACGGTTGTTATTTTGATAAGTAGTTTTTAAATACGCGTTTTCATTAATATGAGTAAATATATATTCAGTTATTTTTAATTATGCATATTGAATCAGATAATACAGAGCCCATTTTTTAATTTCACACTGAACTTTTTCTTCGTTTCTTAGTACTTAGTTATCCCTATAAACGTAAAGTTTCAAAACTTCAGGCATGCCCATCAGTTATTATGATAAATACTTTCTATTTAAGTTGTGTTTGTTGTAATTACAACTACTGAATTGTTTAAAATTTAGAATTAAGAACAATTTACTTATTCCATAAACAATAAAATGCAGATTTATTATAAACATTTAAAATGTCGTTTTTCTTAATTGTAGATTATTTTGTTTTTGCATAAACGATGCAAGTATTTTAAATACAGAAGAGCAATTAATAGTTTTAAAACTTATAATACTGCTTTAATAATATCTGTAATATTTAAGACGCCAGGCGTGACACACTTGGCAAACTGTCTCGTTGATTGAGGGGTTTGTTTGTACAAAGCTACACAATTGGCTATCCGTGATCTGTCTACAACGGGTATCGAAACCTGGTTTCTAGCGTTGTAAGTCCGCTGTGCCACTGGGGGGGGGGGGCTGATTGGTGTACATTATCTATATAGTTGTTCTGCGCAATGCATTACCTAGAATGTTTGAAATCCCAAAATTTGGATCTTTTAAGCATCCATTTAAGCACTTGCTTGTGAAATTTTGAAAAGAAAAATTGACAGTAATTTTCTTTATAATGTCATGTGATAATCGTAACTGATTTTGTCGGCTTTTAAGGTTATAGGAGTGGAACACTACAGTGCTTTTATTTGCTTCCACTCGTTTTCGCCTAGTGGCTCAGCTGTAAGTCTGAAAACTTGTAATGCTAAAAATCTGGTTTCGATACCAGTGATGGACAGAGCACAGATATCCCATTGTTATGTCTGCGCTTAACAACAACCAAACCGAATCCACTCGTCTTTAAGAATACGACGATATAGCAGTTAGGTTCCACTGGTCTTAATGTAGACTTGATCTAAACTTAATACATTTTATTATTTACAAAAGTTCAGTATATTGAGTGATAAAAATTTTGAATTTAATAATACGTTTTAGCTTATCCTCTTCACGAGTTAAGGACTACGTCTTCAGTGGTTAATCTACAAGTTTAGGGGAAAAGAGCCCTTTTTTTTCTTTTTCAAAATTGGAAACATTTTAGGACACAAGTTTGAATACTGGGGAAAATACATAGATGGTTTGTAGACTCGAGAACATAAACATCTAAATAACATCTCCTTTAAGCACAAGACGAATTTAATACTGATTTCCAGATTTTTAATGCTTACCAATATATATACCCTCAAGTTAACCCTTTTTTTCTGTTCTAATCCGCCATCGTTAGCTCAGCCATAAGTCTGAGGGTTTATAACGCTAAAAATTGAGTTTCGATACCCGCGGTTGGTAGAACACAGATTACCTATTGTGTGGCTTTCTGTTTAAGGACAATAAACAAAAACTGTATAAAGGTGCGCTAATACATTATTGTATAAAGTTTTCTTGTGCACATTCCTTGGCTTGTGTTCAGATTTAAGGATGTTAAACAAAAGTTTTCATTGGCTAACATGATTAGCACATTCCTTGGCTTGTGTTCAGATTTAAGGATGTTAAACAAACGTTTTCATTGGCTAACATGATTAGCACATTCCTTGGCTTGTGTTCAGATTTAAGGATGTTAAACAAACGTTTTCATTGGCTAACATGATTACGAAAATTTTCAAAAGAATGCGTTATGATAGTTGGAAAGAATTACGAATGTAATTTAGATACAGCTATTTTGTTGTTGTTAAAAAGGAGGGGGAAAAATATGTTACTGGTGAAAAAATCAGTCCAATATCAGTCCCTCGGGGAATTTTTGTTTTTGATTTGGAGGAAGATA
>NW_013665984.1:49397-102066 GCF_000517525.1 Limulus polyphemus | reverse complement strand
AGTCCCTCGGGGAATTTTTGTTTTTGATTTGGAGGAAGACATGGCCTCGGATTTGGGGAATGGGGCTGGTATCTGGATCCAATATACACGGTGTATTGATCACTAGTGTTACTACAGGCTCACAGAAACCTGTAGAATTAAGATATGTAAAAGGCACTGGAAGTAAGCACTGGTGTATATATAAAGATTAGTGGACATAAGTCGAGACGTTGTCTTACCCTCGACCACTACATGCAAGGGTGTGTACATCTCGATGTCATCACAATTATATGCATAGTATTTATTAACATAGTCATTGTTTTCTTTTAGAAAACATTGTTCACATTTCTATTTTCAATATTAATTCACGTAATTTATTTTGATGAATATAGTTTGTTCATTACATTTATGTTTGTAGGGACTGATGTAAGTTTTTTCCAAATAAAGTTTCTCAATAAATTTGTATATGATAATTACTAGCAAAAAAACAGTACGTTGCATTTTTTCAGTGCTGTTGTTTACAGTTAGTTTGGCACAGATTAGATAGGTAGGATCGATTGGCGGGAAATGAATCTCTAGTAAACATAAAAACATAGGAAGAGATACTGACAACTCTTCATGTGAGGAAATCAGACATGACAAACGTGTCGAAATGTTCAAAGTATTAGATGACATTAATGACATTCGATAACAGTGGTGTTGCCTAAAGGGTGTTAAAGAAATCTTATTCATACTTTGACATAAAGTGCTTAGTTAATAGTTATTGTAATAATATATCTTGAAATATTTGGATCTGGAAACATTAATCGAGTTACCTCTCATCTCCACCAAAAAACCAAAAAAAAGCATTCCTCTTTCCCAAAAAAAACTTGTTTATCCCCCTAAACGGGAATATAAAAATACCTGTATACTGAATTACTGTCTGATCATGATGAGTGTTCAAAGCTACAGAATAAAAATATTTTCATGGAGGATTTAAAACTTTGGATTTAGATTTATATTTTTCGACAAAATACGGTATAGTTTTCTGTATATACAGGAGATTTATGTTCTTGAGGAAGAATGTTACATTTCTTCAGTTTGTCAGCTTAGTTATTAACTTTCTCTTTGGTACTAAAAAAATATTGTTTTTCATTTCGCACCTAGATTTGGTCATGTGACAAAAACCTATTCAATTAATCCTTCACTGACGCTTAATCCTTTCATAGCAAATGCCATTTATATGTATCAAATAATGTTTGAGAAATCTAATTATAAGCACGAGCTAGTGAATAAGTGCAGCAAGTTATATGCTGGTGTTTACTATTTTAATGCTTTCTTAAAAGCAAACATGATGGAATCACTCATCAAAGATCGCTGTAATTTTTCTCATAATGTTGAAGATACAATTACTTGTATTTTTAATTTTCTTATATTAATCACGCCTAGTGGCATTGATTTACTATGAATATACATATTCGTTTAGATCCTCTGTTAAGTCAACATCTTGCGTGATTAACTCAGCTTCAAGACTTTTTAACACATCACAAAGAAAACTTCAAAAACTGAAAAGTACCTTACAATAAATTTAATCAAAACAATAAACTATGAATATAGATTTATGTGAATTACGATATTAATAAAATCTATACAACAAGGTATAATATGCAGTACTTGTTATGAAAGACTTAAGTTATTACATCTACCTTAGACCTTTTGATATTTAATATTTTTGACCCGATACACGGTCCAGTACATTAATCACAACAGGCCACGCCTGACCTATCATAATAAGGACGAGTTTTACGCGGCTTTTGTACCACTTTATATTGCGAAAGTATTCCAAAGTTAAATCGAGAGTGGAGACTTTCCCATCTCAGAAATGTTCTTCTAGTACATTCCAGATATCCAACATGGAAAGTATTACATATAAATTTGCACATCATACTAATTTAGACGAGTATCGACGTAGACGCGAGCTGTGACATTTGCGGGCGAGATGTATTTGATCTTTATATTTGGTTTATGTGAAATCCCCGATACAGTGCAAAGTTACCACAGATAGCTTACAGCTGGATGAATGTGTCAGTCCCTTCACGAAAGATATTCATAGAACAAGATTGTGAAACTACATAGAGCCATAAGACACATGTTCAAAGAAGAGAACTTTCATGGAAGTATAAAATACGCACACCAAAGCGTTTAGGACATCAGTGGGCTCAAATACCTTATCCCAGAAAAATGCTCTCATTCGCAAAGTAAATACTATAGTTACGAAATAGCATTATCTAACCCAAAAAAGCATTGTGGTGGCGCTTAGCATATCTCATGGCACTGTTAACAAGATAATAAATAAGTATTTGAAGTTGATGAAGTTTCTGGCTACATCGTGAAATCAATGGCCGTTTTCATGACAATGATGGCGGAAGAAACTCAAATCACGTTAATCCCATTTAACCACATACATCATCAGATCCTCTGGTGAAGCTCTAATGTTTTTTTCCCTTAAACGTGTTCGTGGTACATCAAACTATAATGAAGGATCTGTGGAAAATTTGTCACTATATGTTCCCAAGACTGACCTCCCCATCCTTCACAGACACTTGTTACAATCGTAATTTTGTTGTCGGTCAGTGATACTTAATCATTGCCATCATAATGAGCATTATCGATGGGGGAAATAATTCCAAGGGCAACACCAGATTTAGAATATAGTTCTTATAGAATACCATCAACCCTTAGTAGTACAAGACGTAGCTTCAATCACATGTTTTCGTATTAATTTTATGCTCGACAAATGTGGGTAAGACTGACCACAACTTAGAATAGAAAAACAAAGATAGTATATAATGATTTCACAGGATATAAAAAAACGAGCACCAAACGAATAACATAAACTGCAAACGGTTTCGGAAATTCCCCCCAAACAACTGACTTAATTTCATCATCATACTTACTGAACCATCAAGTCAGACCTCGGATTAAGATATTTTTATAAGAATAAAATAAGCAATTAGTAAGGTACTATTATACTGCACAAAAGCGTTATTAAGGTTTTATGAAAGTCA
Source organism: Limulus polyphemus (assembly GCF_000517525.1). NCBI lineage: Eukaryota > Metazoa > Arthropoda > Merostomata > Xiphosura > Limulidae > Limulus > Limulus polyphemus. Next base: position 99,040 of record NW_013665984.1, on the reverse strand, counting down.
TGAAGCATTGTGAACCTATATGAAAGATTAACTGAAAGTATCTATTTTTGTAGGAATAAAACCCACAATTCTTAAATTGAGTGATAAACTTATGTAGCCATTGTAACAGCAATAGTATAACAAAGTGAATTCCAGAAATTTCTATACATGTTGTATAAAGTGAAGACTTCGCCTCATCCTTTTTTACAAAATGTAAATGGTAGTTTTCAGGGTCACTGATGAGGAGTGGAATTCTCCGAAACTAGTCTGTCTCACAGACACCCCCCTCCCCCAATGAAAAAATATACTATATCAAGTTTTTACTTGTTGTTAAACAAACGTTTAAACAATTCGATTCAATTATGTACCACTAAACACTATTATTGTACATAGTTTAAGCAGCTGTGTTTACTCTTGAGAGCTTACAATGCTAGAATCCGGGTTTCGATCCCCGTGGTGGGCAGAGCACAGATAACCCATCATGTAGCTTTGTGCTTAATTACAAACAAACAAATACTCTTGAGTATACTAAAACATTAATCACTATTATTGTATATAAACGTAAAAGCATAACTAAATATAGCATTTATTAAATTCACTCAAAGTGAAAAACGAAAAATAATACTTAGTACTTTAAGGTTTTATATAGGTGTTAGGAATATTGCTAACTTGGCCATTTGATAAACTGACACATGCCCACTTGGAGAATAATATAACAATCAAGATAAAAATACTATAACCTTTCACGTAGACAAATATTAGTTTAATAAAACATTTATATAACTAAATCAAAGGCCAGTTGTGGCATTATGATTACCGTGCTCGAACTTTGTCTTAAAAACATGCTTCGCCCTCTGGGGCCACGGGTGCACCATAAGAGTAACAGTCAAATCCTATTCTTTGATCAGATAAAAGTAGCCCAGGAGTTTAGAGTGGGTGCTGTCGATCAGTTGCCCTTACTCTAGTTTATAAGTTGAAAATAAAAAAGCCCAAATAGCCCTAAATGTAGCTTCATGCAAAAATTCTAGAAACAAACAAACTCAAACACAACTGACAGTCATCATGCCTGAACAAAAGCCAAGGAAATAAATATATATCGTTTTTGAATATAAGATTATTTATTGAATTGTTAATTCATCACGCTGCATGTTTGTGAAGGCTTTCAAAGAGTTTATTAAACTGGAATTTCGATAAATGTCATATGTAATCACACGGTGTTTTCTATTTGGTGGCAAAACTAAAAATATCAGTTTAAATGTGCTATTAATTAATGGTGACATATCCATTTAACGAAATCAAAGATCAGTAGTCATTTACCAAATACATATAAATTTTAGCCAATTCTTTCTAAAAATCCTAGTTGTGATTTTAAGGAAATTATATATATATATATAGAAGTAAGCAAAGAATACTAGTATTGTAAAGTCCATCAAATGTATATATATAGGCGATTAAATCAGCACAATATAAAATTGATAAAAGTTGTATAAAAACAAAAACTGAGATTTATATTATGGGATTCTAGCCTAAAAAAAAAGAAAGAAAATTGTCCATTGCCAGTCCTTGTCATTATACATTAATACATAATGTTTTGACATGGCATGGTCTGGTGGTTAGGGTATTTGACTCGCAATCTGCGGGTCGGAGGTACGAAACTCTCTCATTGAATATGTTCGCCCTTTCAACTTTGGGGGCGTTATAACGTGACGGCCAATCCCATTATTCGTTAGTAAAAGAGTAGCCCAATAGTTGGCGGTGGGTGGTATTGACTACATGCTTTCCCTCTAGTCTATTACTGCTAAATTAGGGACGGCTAACGCAGATAGCCCTCGAGTAGATTTGCGCGAAATTCAAAAACAATGAACCAAACATAATGTATTTTTATTTTTAAAAATCAAAGAGCGTTGACATATCACTAGATACATACAATGATTTGGAATTATACAAAATAGAATGTATATTTCTAGTCCATCTTAGAGGGATATGAAGAAATATAATGGTATTTCATAAAACGTTTAAAAATAGCTTCTGTGTTGTTGTTGTTTTCTGCGTTCCCCTAAGAAGATTTAATGAGCTTAATTGCACACTATTATTGTCCCTTGTATTGGTTGGATAAATGACGAGTTTTATGAATATCAAAACTTTTATTTGCTTGTGAATTATGTAATGTGTTGCTAAGTATTTTCGGTGAATTTTTGAAGAAAAACCGCAATTATTATTCTTTTTGTATTATTTAAAAATGTTATATATATTATTTGAAAAAGCTGCACTGAATCAGTCTTTTAAAATATATGTATTTTTCTTTAGGATTACCTGATTTAGCTTCCCCAGGTATGAGCAAAACCCTTATATACCCATGAGCTTAACAGACTAACCAGATTTACTTCGTCTTGCTGTTACGTTTTTAGCAATACAATATCTTAAGATTATAATATATTGTCTGTCATTGCTTTAGTAAGTGAGTGATAAATTACATTATTTTGTCAATGTCATAGTCCATAGGACAGTCTGTTTCCTTATAAATATTTTTTTAGGATTAATGGCAAGCAGCGCAAACACTTGACAAAATATATGAGATACAACAATGTTATTTTAAACAATTTGTTGTTTTAGAATGTAAAAACTATATATATATATATGTGTGTGTGTGTGTGTGTGTGTATAATTTGTTTAATAAGTTGTTCATATTAGTTATTTTCTTATCAGTTGACTGATGTAGTGTCGAGTTATAACAGCTTTCATCAAAGAAGTTCATAGAATGTTATCCGAACGAACTTTCTATGTGCATGGAGTTTAGTAACAACTAGTGTGGATATTGTTTATCCATGCCAGTTGTGCTCTTCGAAACCGAATGACACATTGAAGATATCTAGCTTTTCAGCTAGAATTAATATTCGAGTTTTATTTACATGATTGTATTATAACTTAACCCAAACACAGGTGATTAAATCAGCTAGCTAAGTTTTCTAGCGTTGTTAGTCCGCAAACATAGCGCTGTGTCACTGAGGGGCTTATATTTAAAGTAAATTTTAAAGAGTGTTATAGGGCCAGTCATGTGTTAATTTATATGCGGCGCTCTCATTGTAAAGTAGCGCCTATACAGGAGTCGGCAACCCAAATAACAAGAAGAGCCATTTTTTTTCTAATTCGGTAAAAACTTAAGATATTGAGAGCCGCAATGCATGTAACTCATATTTCAATAATTGCACAGCGAGAGGGTTAAAAAACCGCAGGTTGCCGACTCCTGTCCTATAAATATGCCAATCAAATTATTCTTGAAATCTATGAAATACATATATACAGGAAGGGAAGGCTAAGCCAAACTTTATTTAGTACAATCGCATGAGATTTCGATGAAAAAAAAATTCAAAATGCTATGTTAAGTTATCTTTTTCTGTATAATTAGTTTTGTAGTTTAAATGGCGAATGTACAAAACAAGAATCTGTTAACTTCGAATTAATGGTTTATTGATGGAACCCGTGCAAAAGCAGTGGGGTACCGTGTAAAGTATATAAATACCCGCATGTAATGGTGCATGAGACTTTCAAGTGCGCGCGCAGCAAGACATTCAGGAAAAGCCTACGAGGGTTTCACGAAAAGTACGGTATTCGGCGAGATCTGATCTTCATCTCTCTCTCCTCCGTGTGGAATCAATATGAGCGCTGCAACAACTTGTACAAGATTTAGCGATAATTACGAAATTAAAGAAGAGCTAGGAAAGTAAGTATATGCATTTTAAGTGTATCGAAGTATATGGCAGATTAAAAAATATAATTTTTAACATGCATCCTGACTGTAAATAAAAAAATAAAATATTCAGAAAATTAAGGGAGCTCTTTGGCCCTACACCACAGCCTAGTACTACTACTAGTAGTAGCGAGAAGTGCAAGTTCCACTGTCTTATAGACTGCTACAGTAAAGCTGGTTTTTAACTTGTGATGTTGCTTTCTCTGCAGGCATTCGATGTCGCGAAGTCGAAGTATTACACATAATGATAGTTTAGTAAAGTAACGGTAACCAGCAGCAATATCAATGATAGCTACCTTTATTGTTTGAAAATAAACTGATCTTTGTTAACAAAATTGAATGCACTTGCTATTTTGTATAGAGAAAATGCAATAGGAAAACTAAAAAGCAGATGAAAATATGTGAACACAGTAATTCTGAAGTTAATCAGTGACTGTGTATTATAATTGTTTTAATAAATTAGTAAAATGTAAATGATTTATTCACACTAGTGTAGGATACAAATCAAAAGTTACTTTCACTTTGGCTGTACCAACCATAAAATTTAAAGTATTATTGTTGTAAACAGTCGCAAACAATTACACAAATAAAACATTTTATATGAGTGATCCTGAAAGACTTTTGTGGAACATAATTTTATATATTAAGTTATTGCCATGCAAGTTAGGTATACCTTTAAAACTTGTAATGGTGTTTTGGTGGATCAGCTTGATTTAGGACTTAAGTTTGATTCCTGTGCTTTTTTCTTAATTAATTAACAACTCTGTTACTGATTTGTATTTTCAAAAACTAGCAATTATACCTTTATTTATATCTGATCTTTAGTTTTATAATCTTATATGTATGTATGTTATTATTATTATAAACTTGGCACTTACCCATATTGCGTATCAGTAAGGAAATGCTTTCCAGAATTTGTGGTTTTTAACCTCCCAGAATATTTGTCACATGCTATAAATACTTTAAACTATATTTTGTGACAGATAGCTTCACTTTAGTTCTAAAAATAGAGACTATCTTAAATATTCGTTACAACTTTGAAAAAGTTCAAGTTGATGCTGTAGTTGAGCCAAAATGATAATATCCTGGTAACTTTTATTTTAAATGGTCATAACAGTACAGAGATTAAACCTTTTATTGTAGTAATTACTTTAATAAGGTTTCATTGGAGCAACCATTATATTCCAGATAATGATATAAGTTGCACTACTCACTATGTTAGCTCATCAAGCCTGTAATTTTTATGTTTTTAATAACATACCACTAGTATAAAAGTAGGCAATATCACTATTTACTGAAGTTTCAAATATTTTCAAATAAAAGAATTCCATTAAAATCTGTATTGCAAGGCTATAAATTTTCACAATGTCACAAGCATATTCTACATAAAACCCTTAAAAAAATTGATGACAACTCACAGTTTCATTACTGGATAAGCTGTGAAGGTAATAAATAAGGAGACATTGTAAAATATTATTTATATTGTCGCATCTTGTGTATAGTATGAACAATTGTATTGAAACACTAATTTGTTGGTTTTTACTTGACTTTTAATTTTTTAGAAAATTTCAAGTTAAAATTTAATATTTTTTTAGGAAACAAAAAAAGGATCTTTTTGTATATCTGTTGATAATTTATCTATTTGTAGTTTTGTATATAAGCAGTTTGACATGTAGTTATAATAAGTACATGTTATTACAAGAGGAAACTACTTTACTATATACAATAGACCACATAAATCATAATTTGTATTTCAGCATTAGCTTGAAGAAATGTTTGGAATACCAAAATGTATATTAGATATAAAAGGTAAAATATATAAATATATGGTTAAATATTTGGGCTGTGTATGAATGGCTAAGCTCAGTACATACAAGATATTTGTGAAATTTGAACATCATTAGTTATGGCCAATTTTAAATATTATAATGAGATCAAAGCAACTAGCAAATAATTTACAAGATTGAGAAAATTGTTAATTCTTGGTGAAGGTAACTCACAATTCTAAAAATGAATACATTTTTAATGTGTGTTTTTTTACAAGTCCAATAAAGTGGTGCATGTTCCATTTATGAGTATTCCATTTAATAAATGTAAATCTTCTCACAAATTCTACACAAAACTGTTTTTTTAAAACATAAAAGAAATAAATAATTGAAATAAGAGCATGGTCAGTTATTTGACATCTTTTATGAAAAATCAAGTTAAGAAATCTACTCTGAGTGAAGGTTGAATCCAGGATTTCCAGTTCATGTTAGATGGAGGAAGGTGGTTTCCCTACCTTTCAAAAGTTGGTTCTTGAGAGTTACATTATTTTCCATTCTTTGTTCATCATCATCAATAAATCATAACAATTAGTAGTTTAAAAAAGTTTTTTACAATTATATTGATGAAATAGCTCAGACTTCTTTCTCATTCATTGCTCACCTACCTTCCAGCTGCAAGAGAAATTTTTGCACACATTTACCTGACATAAAATATTGAACTGACTCGGTCTTTATAGTCTTTTTGATAATTTGTTTCTCAACCCAAAACTCTTGGTTACCATATTAGTAACAATTTTGTATTTATTTGACTCTGTTTCCATTTATTAAATTTGTATAATATTTAAAATATGAAAATTTAAATTTAACTAATGCTTTATGCCCTTGTCATTTACATTATTAAAACTATACAGAATCTTTCAGGGGAAAACTCTTAATTATTTAGGTCAAATGTAGCATAAGTTGAGAAAATTTAGAAAAAACAAATTCTTAGAAAGGGATTTTAGTTAGTACCAAATTATAAGAAATACAGTGAATTTTCAAGTGTTTCCTATTCTAAATTTGAATTCTGTATTATTAATAATTTAATATATCACTTGCAGAATATTATGGCAAATTTGGCTTAAAAAATGTATGTGGGATGTTTTTAAAAAACTTAGTTTTTACTATTCTAAAAAATTTGGTAGTTTTGATAAGCCAGTTTTATAGTGGAAGGATTGGAACTTGGTACTAGCATATTTTGTTATATTAGGTTAACTTGTGTATATATACATCTATGATGGGAACCTGAACCCTGGGACTCAATATGATTCTGATCTGTTTCGTATCAGTTATTCTTGTTTTCTGTTTGCAAATCTGTATGTTAAATATTCAAGTAAAACCTTTGCTTATGCACCACAGCACAATAATAAAGATGATGAGATACAGAAATCTGTTGTTATTTTATTTCAGAAACTAGTGAAAATAGTATAAATTCTATATATATATATATATATTAAAAGACCAATAAAATATATTCTCAGATTATTACAAAGTAATACATTTCCTAATATACACTAATTTAATGTTCACAAATAAAGCAGAGTATTTATGCAAATCAATGCAAAATTCTATTAAAATGAATATTCTAAACACTTGATTATATTATAACTGTTTTATAAATTGGGTTTGAAAGCATATGTGTAGAAAGTGGCAATTTATTTAATATATAATCTAAACAAGTCAAAAAATCATCCATACTGATATAATTGTTTTGTTTTTGTAAAATACACTTGTACCTATTATTGGAAAATATTTCTACATTTGTCTCTTGTGCCTCAGAGTAACTTGTTTTAATTCACCAAACATTTAGCCAAAGTAAAATATAAATAAAGTACAATATAAGATTCATTTTTTTTTATTGTGTGTCAAAGTGTTAAACATTAATTAAGTAAGGGATCTTTTTGTATATCACCATTTTATTTTTCATTCCATTCTCTCCATAAATGATTTCCAACAATTAATATCCTTTTTAACAAACGTCTCTTAAGACTGAGTATAAGTGATTGGCATTAACTGCACGGCATCCCATTAGTGTGAAAATTCCTTATTAAGTGCACTAAGACTTTAAATGGACTGTAGTTAGTGTCATGGAATTCAAAGTGAGAAATAAATTAGTACCATTAATGACATTAGATCTTGTTTGTCATTTCAGAAGTTTTCTTAAACTGTATAATGTGTGTAGAAACTATGTAAAGCTAATCAAGTAAATGATACTTTGTTTTTATGTACATAAGGTGAAGTATATCTGATTATATGCAAGTAGTGCAGATTTCTACTTGTTTAACTGTCAGTCTCAACTTGCAAATTTTCATTAAATGAATGATTTATACAGATATATATGTCTGTATTATTATCATTTAATTACAAAGTGGATTCAGTTTCTGCTTTTGGTAATAGGAATTAATACAATATAGAATAACAAAAAGGACTGTTTTGTTATGGTAGGAGCTTGACCCTGAGATCATTGGCATTAAACATATATTCTTTCTACAAGCTGAAAGAATTAAAGCATATGTTAACTTGAACATATTACTATGGACAATTTTAAAAGTATGTTCCTGTAGCCAGCCTTCTTCCCTGTCCTGAACTTTAAATAATTATTTTGATTTCTTATCACAATCACAAGGGTTGGAACATAGTTGTATCAGCATTATTTGCTATGAACAACTTTGTATTACTCAATCACAACTAAATGTATTTCAGCACCAACTCCTTGTAACAAATTTAATTTCCTGATTTCATTAAATTAAAAGGAAGTCACTAGATATTATATTCAAAAAATTGATAGTTAATTTCCTCTGAAGCTATGTCAGTGTCTGATAATATTGAGATATGACAGCTAGGTACAAAGAATGAAATAAATATTCCTAGAGTTAAAAATGTCTATGTATTACAATAAAAAACTGTAAAATAAAGAAATTAAAACAGCGGCAGTTACTTCAATCCTATGATTTACCAAACCAGGATAGCCCTAAAGAAGATTGATAATTACTCCAACACTAAATTGCTAGCTGAATATAGAAAAATAAACAACTTCTGGGAGGCTGGTGGTGGTGGTGGGGGTATCCATTTGAAGAATAGTGTATACAAGTTCATGGAATAAAGTATTTTTATCCAGTTTTAAACTTTAGAGAATAAAGAACATATAATTATTTTTTTAGAAATAAATATTTGAATACATAAAGAAATTTTAACTATCTTTACATTGGACTTGAGAAAAAGTAACAACCTCTTGTGTATACAATGAATAACAGTTTCCAGTGGAAATTGTTCAAATCTACTAAATTCAGTTACTTAAAATACACTTGAAAATGTTGGCAGTTGTTTTTGATTTTTTGTTCTACTAGTGTGTTATTTCGTATATTATCTAATTTCCTGATTAAGACATTAATGCTCACAATTGTGTTTTATTGTTTAACTGGCTTCTAGTGCCCATTCAGGAACTAGTAAGTCATGGTTTTGGTGGGAATGTTATTGAATTATTAAACAGTAGTGCATGCCTCAGTTCAGAATGCAATGCTCAATATGTAACAAAAACACGAAATTTAATGTGGAATACTATAAACATTAGTAGGTACTTAAATACTGATGGAATATTTCTTACAAAATTTCAGGAAATTTTTGTAAAATAGATAATTAAAATGGCAAACCCTGAGAATTTAATAAAAATTAGAATCTCCATTGAAAACTTAGTCTTTTCAAGAAAATGCTCAAAACATTCAAATTATTCTTTAAGACAATACTATAAGTCATTAATTTTTTTGCTTATATACTGTACAAAAAAAACTAGTCAGAAATTTTTTTCATGGAAGTAATTGTTTTGTGTGTAATTTTTTTTACCCACACAAGTACAAACTTCTAGTTTTATATGTTTGAATATGTAACTTTTAATTCACATTGTGTTATATATGTAATCATTTTTCCTCCCTGCAATGTAATTTACACGTAGTGATTAAATTAGCACCTATGTAGCATTATACATCTTAACTTTATATATATATATATAGTGTATATATATATATATATATATAAAGTTATACATTATGATTTAGTATTATGTTTGATTAACTGAAATTCTAAACATTAGAATTAATCAATAACTTAAGCATAACTTAATGTAATAAAGGGTAGTTGTCTGTGTACTAATCTCTTTTTGTATGATATATAATTTTCATTATTTATTCATCAGGTGAAACTGCTTGGTATATGTAGGTCTAATTTAAATGGTAATGTGGCTACAGGATGCCCTATCTTAAATCAATACATCTTATAGTAAATGTCAGTTGAAACAAACACAAGAAATCTCTAACAGATAATACACTATAGCTTTTTATACATCATTACAGCAACTATATTATAAGAAACTTGCAAGGTTTTACACACTGTATATTATCTTAGTAGTTCTGTATGAACTGGGTGAAAATAACTTAATGAGTATTGTGTGTATATTATATTTATTCCCAAGCAATGTGCAAGTTTATTGTAAAAAAAACTTTATAACTAATTACAAAAAATTTAATAAAGAATTTAAGAGAGAATTTTACCACCCTTGTAAAAATTACAACAGAAACAAAATGCAGATTCTTCATGTCTTGCTGTATTTTTGATAAAGGATTTGATGACAGAATTCCCATAACTCATTTTCAAAACAAGCATGCACCATAGTGTACAGTGCTTACCATTCTTGAGATTTTTGTGCATCTACAAACATATGAACAAAAAAAAAGGTTGTAATTACTTTCCAAAATTTAAGCAATATCTGTTTTTATTTCTTATTTCAGAATAATATTTTATGAAACAATTAAGAGTAAAAATAAGAAAAGCATCTAAAAAATTAATCCTGATGTTAATGCTCAAGAATTTATACATAATATCATATTGTTTAAAACAGCCTAGTAATTGACTGGGGCAAAGAGACATTGTATTGCGCTTATCCATGAACACTTGCTTGAGCAACTGTGATTTCTTTCGTTTACTAGTTGTGGAATAATTTTTTAAGAAATATAAGTACTGTTTGCTTCTGTTATGAAACTATTTGTCACCAGTTCTAATACTTATATCAGTATGAAAGTGTTTATGATTATTTCAACTACAATTTAACAGGTTTTTTTTTAAAACTTTAACATATGCTTTTCATTGCTAAAAAAAATATCTTTTGTTTTAGAGTTTGGTTTATAAAAGCTGCTTGAATTCCTCTGGAGTTAACTCTATCTGAAAGACTTGCAGTTTTAGAATTGGGGTTGGACACTGTGCATCTACTGTTTTTGAGTTTTGAGAAAACAAATTTTTTCATATCCCTGTTTGCACTGTTATGTGTCTTGAACAGTAATTGTTTTTTGGGGGGGGGGGGCTGAGTTTTGCTATTCTATCCTCTTGTTGGGTAATTTTATACAGTCCACTCAATATTTTCTGTAGGAGTCTAACCCTGGAGGCACATCAATACCTGGTTATATGAATATTTGGAAAACAAATATGGTAGTAACATAAACTGGTGGGTGTTGAAGGGACTAACATTTACATCATCACCAATTGGTTTATGCTAAGGGGGATCAGCATTTGAACTACAAGGACTATCATGATATTGTCAATAACAAATGACTAGTATGTAATATTTAATTAAAAAAAACAACAACAAATAACTATTGAAAGGTTACACACTAGGAAAAATAGTTTTTTTTTAGTATTTATATATATTAGATTTTTGTGGAGTATTATATAAATGTTGTAAGAAAATAGATTACTCTTTGCTCCACTTTAAAAAACTTTAACTTTGTTTCTCTTCTGGACATTTTTTCCTAAACTTCAATCGGTATATTATGTTTTATTAAAGTTGCAATGTTTCATTCTTGTGTTTTTCAAAGAAATAAGTTTCACACTTAATATTGCTTTATAGGCTGCTTAATGAGGTTTTGACCCTCATTTTGATTGAAGAGCTTCTGGAGAAATAAATTTATTTGATTAAAGAATACTTGTTAGCTGTTACCAAGATGTAACTGTCTTTCCAATTCAGGTTTTAAATCTTTCTTTCTTTTTTCAGCTTTTGCTAAATTATGTCATTATTATTTTGGTCTATATATTTGATATATGTCTTGACCCATTATTTGCTTTCAAATGTTGAAGGTAACATCTGTGTACCTTAAACTATATTTCAAATTTTTAATATTTTGATCTTCCTCCTCCATCTTTCACTCTGAAAGCTAATAACAAATTGAAAATACTGAAAAAAAAAGTGCATTGATATAAACTAATAATTTGTGTTTTTCTAGTCTGTTTTTTTGGCAGCTGATATAAAAACTGTTTTTATGTCTGATTTGAAATAAAATTCATATTTTGTCGATGATATAATTTTTTCCAGGTGCAATAGTTCTGTTGTTTTCCCAGTAGTTATTGGTTCTTTGGGTCTACTGGTTTGTTAATAGGTGCTTCTGGTCCAAAGCTTTATTATTATTTACTGTAAGATGGTACTGGTAAAAAATTCTACTCATTTAATGGATGTGATACACTGGTTTAATAGGTCTATATAGTCCCCAATAATTATTACCAATGCAATGAAAAGTTATATTCTTCTAAACTAGACCCAGTCATTACATGCTAAATAATGTAACACATGGTATGACTTGTTTGGAGCAACAGTGTTATGTGAATATTTTATCTTTTAATTAAATTAATGCAACCTTTTATGAAATAATTACAACAAAATACAAATGTTCATGATCTATCTTATAAATGTTTGAGCTAAGGTCATCTTGATCAGGTATCTGCCTTTACTGTTTCATCAGTTTCTACCTAATTACAAAGAAAACACTTTTTTTTTACCAAAATTAGGTGGTGATTGTTTTAATAAAACTTTTGTAAATGACATACTTGTAGTTTTATCTGGGAATTTTGTTTTTCCCTAAAACAACAAACTGATTATAAAAACAAGATTATAATGTTTACATCAAATGTTCCAGAAGACATAAGAACTGTAAAATCTTGTCATCAGGTATGTAATTCTCTTAGTTCTTTCTGCAAGCCTGAATATTTCAACTATGAGAATGGATAAAAATGCCCACTTCACATACTTTGTACATTACTGGGCATTCTGTTGTAATTCTTTACCATTTCTTTTTAAGAAAAACCTACTTCTCAGAGTATATATTTTCCAAAGAAATGTATTTACGTAGTTATTTGTTTTTATCTGCCACAAATCATAATCTGGTAGCATTTATTAATTTACTTTACAACAGGGTTCACAAATAACAACCTTTAAATATTCATTGCATATGTTTTTATTACCTTTTATTTTTTATAAAAGTCACTTTCCTGTCCAGTAAACAATAGTGACAGATAAGTAGAGTATTGTATGTGTGTAACTATATTACAATACAAATTAGCTTTTCATAATAATCATATCAATGCTCTTTCAGAGGTGCATTTTCCATTGTAAGAAGATGTGTTCAGAAGTCAACTGCTCTAGAATTTGCTGCAAAGATTATCAATACCAAGAAGTTATCTGCCAGAGGTAAGCAGGGGTGTCTGAATCTGTTTGATGTAATCTTTTTTTATAATTAAATATGTTATCTAGGAAATATTTCAATAATACACAGAAACAATTGTACATATGTATGCTCTACTGGAAAATAGTTAATGGTTAAGCTAAACTGGTGAAACAGTTGAGAGATGAGAGAATGTCATTTGACACATAAAGTATGGAAGCTGTTATCAGGCAGCAAAATCAACATGCTTTTCAGCTGAACAAGTGTGTCAGATTACAGACTAGTCTGGATGATTGTATGTATCATTACCATTAAGTTAAAGAACCTGCACCTGTATAAACGTTTGAACAATACCATTCCAAAATAAGCTTAAAAAGAAAAGAAAGATTGAACTTCTTTTTAATTAGTCACCTTGCATGTGGAAAGTTTTAAGATTTTATATAATAATTGTGAAAGACAAAACTGGCAAGAAAGTACCATTAATGTGTAGAAACAAGTTGTGATATTCATGACATATTTTTTAAACACAGAAAACAGTTAAGGTTGATTTTTTACACACACACATAATATAGACTATAGTGTATTTTTTCTAAACTAATTACTCTTTTTAGTAATATTTTCCCTTTTATTTCATTAATACAATATTATTGCATGTAAATCTTAACCAAAAGTGTACAACTTTCCAAAAATGTACAAACTGGTCTGATTGTAGTGTGCATATAAGATAAGGTTCATATTCTGAAAATTTCAGTTTCACTCTGTTCATTATACACCCACAGAGACATAAATGGATAACACATATCTAATAGAAGACACTGTAGGATTCAAATTCACTTGCAGCAAATGAGTTTTATATTCACAATGTAAAACATCCAAGCAAGCCAGAAAACAAGTTAAGCAAAAATTGTTTTGTAAACTTCTAATTACGTTTGAATAATTCAAAAAGGAATTAAGAGTTTTAACATGCACAAAAGAAGTGTAAAAGATAATATTCCAAGTTCCATCCTTTGAAATTCATTAGCAATGTGAAAACTAACCAGTTTAGAAAAAAACACCAACAATTTAATGTTATACATTAAAATCAAAACAGAAAAAATAATTTGACTCTCATTGCAAGACACTTTTCTCAAGAAGAATGATGCTGTATCAGGTGATTTAACACTTAATTCTGAACACCGAGCAACTTTAAATCTTATATAAACCTTGATTCTTTAAAGTGTATTGGCTATATAAATGTTCAACATGATTGAAGTTCATCAATTAGGAATCATTACCATACAAAAGAGAAAATGTTTCTAAATATTCTTCAATACACATTTTCCCTAAAAAGCTGGAAATGTGATATTAAAGCATCTCTTCTATGGCTTATCATTGTATTTTATTTTCACATAAGTCGAAACATTGTTGCTTTGAATGAATTGTTTTTAAACTTCAGTTTTCAAAAGGACAGAATAACATTACTAAAACCACATTAGATTTATAAATAGCATACCAATCATTTCCATCCATCATTTGTTATATACTGTTTTTTCTTGTATAACTTTCTTCATGGGGTTCTTCTTTTCAGAGAAGTTGCATACAAACCTTTTGGGCAGATCCTGCTAGATTATTGTCTTTATTCTTGAAGGAACAGTACAGAAATTTTCAATATTTTTGTGGAATTCTAAGAATCTCCCTTTAGTTAAATGCATGTTTTCCCATATCTGGATGTATATTTTTGTTATGAAGGAATGGGCAATGATGTAATGCTAAATTTAGAAGTGAGGAATTGCCACAATCACGCTTACACCCCCCCCCCCCTACCTCCAACAGAACAGCTAATTATCAAACTGGGTATTTAATGGTTACGGTGTTTACTAATTAATTACAAATTCAGTAATCATTATTATTATTATTTTGAAACAGCAGCATATGCAAGGTCGAGAGCTTTCAACTAATGATAACAATTTCATTTGATATAAAGATTTCCATATTACAGACTTGATTACAATCCCATTGATCCACATTTAAGAAAGCAACACGAAAAATATTCTGAATTTGAAGCATGGGTATGGGAGTGGCGCTCCCCCTACACATGAAGTGAGGTGTCGACGCGCCCTTTCAGGGCTACACTGGGAATGCGAATAAACTTCATAAAGAAAGGTAATATTACATCCCTCTATCCACAAAATCAGTTTCTCACGTATGTGTTCTACCAGAAACTTCCCTTGTTAGGGCTGCTTAGCTAGGGATGATCGTACTTTACGGAAAGGTTAGCTGTATATGTGTCTGTCGTGTTCGATGTGGCAGAGAGATATTGATCTGATTGAAGAAGATATATTTGTATCAGAGAACAATAAAAGAACTACCAACCTAGATAGTTACAGTAATGATGCTTTCTCGTTTTTCGAGGCCTGCCATGTTTTCCGCGTAAGCGCACAGGTCGTTGGCTCTTTAATTTGGATTCTAAAACTGATCGTAAAATCAGAATTTTTCCTTTCTCTCTTTCCACACACACACACACACACAGATAAATTAATAGATAATCAGGAAACGGCAAGCATATGAGAAATTACTTTCAAAGGTAATATTTTATTACACTTATGCATAAGGTAAAATTGTTTCAAACGTAATGTACGATTTAAACAAGATTACGACACTTATGATGTACAGAAGATACTGAAGATGGAATCTGATAGAATGCCGAAACGTTTATCTATGTCCCCTTTTTGTTGATAAACAATACTGTATATCACATGTGTCGTAATCTTGTTTATTAATAAACTTCGTTTTCCTTCGAACACATCGATTGCTAATGTACGATTTACGTTAAGCCCTTCATTTAAAAACATTTATTCTGCTCTGTTTTTCTGACTATTTAGAGGGAAAGCACAAGACTATAAGGCAATGCATTCTTGAAATTAAACTTGTGTATCTTTACTTGGATGTAATAAATAGAGTAATAAAAAAAACAAAGACGATCGTTGATTGTATCTGTCAGGCTAATCTTGCACACTAGACTTCATTGTCAAATGCATTTCGCGTCGCCTATTGACCGTTCGTTTGAAAAATAAGACTAAAAAAACAGTCCGAACATGCAAGTATTTTCAATAGTTAACAACGGGTACATTACTGTAGTTTCAACCAAAATTAATAGGGATACCTGTATTTATAAAATCTTTAAAAAATGTTTTGCATTTCTGAAACATAGTGATAAGTAAAATTGTCTGTAAAAAACATGCTAATATTTTCATATATTTTGTGTGAGGTGTGTGTTAAAAGTATGTTATGCCTTGAATAGACTATAATATCCTAAAATCAGTGCACTAAAGTTGGTGGTTTTAATACTAGCTGTTGTCGGTATTTCGTTTTCCAATACACCGATCTAATAGATTGGCCAAAGCAATATTATTTAGGAGGAGACTGGGTACAATTGTATGACATTAGCGGTACCAGATATATTAACAATAGCCTCAGTGAAAAATTCTAAGTATAGTTTTCTAAAATCGACAATTAATATCCTTAATAAAACGTGTAAAA
Organism: Limulus polyphemus; assembly: GCF_000517525.1. Taxonomy (NCBI): domain Eukaryota; kingdom Metazoa; phylum Arthropoda; class Merostomata; order Xiphosura; family Limulidae; genus Limulus; species Limulus polyphemus. Next base: position 82,511 of record NW_013665984.1, on the reverse strand, counting down.
GTAAGCATATGTTCGATAGGCAAGAAGGGAGTTATGATACTTTGCTGTTAAATCTGGAGGTTAGCGAGATTATCTGTCAAACACCGGGGAATTCAACTTCTGATAAAGTCTGGCACATATTGAAAAATACTTTCGAATGACATTATTGCGTGTATATCATAAGAAAGCTAAACTTTGATGCTTTAACAGTAAATATAATAGAATATTTAAATAATCTGTTGACAGAAAGAAGAGCAGCGCTTTTATATGCTAAAGAAAGAGCGTGATACAGATAAATGCAGAATGTAGACCCGTACACTAATAATGGAAAGTTAACGTACGTCGGTAGTGAAAAGGAAAACTTTAGTACAGGTAAATAAGTTACACTAATAACGGAGGCAAAAGTACAGTAATGATGAGCAAGGGTTTTGCATGAAAGGGGGAATGAGAAAAAAAATCAATAATGGATAAGGAAGTATATTGCATGAATAATTGAGACGGACACTTTTCAATAATAGATAAGTACAATGTACTGGTAACATAGAATAGAGGTGACATGTTAATAGTGGATGGGAACACAACCATCAATGGATTAGTAAAGTCTACTAATAATGGGAATAAATATACAGTAATAATGAAGAGTGAAGGTAACCAGAAAAGTGCGTCAGTAAAGGTGAGAGGAAAGACAAGGGTCTATAGGACGAGAAGTTTGTTTGGAAAAGAAATAAGTGCACACTATCAAAGCTGTTTATATCTGACATGGAATCAACATAATATATATATATTTGCAGAAATATACCTGCGTATCGAATGCAATGTAGGCTCACTTGTACAGTTTTGCTCAGTATAAGGTAATGCTTTTTATTTGTATAATTTTTTTATTATTAATATTAAAAGATTATACATCTTAAAAATAGTGTTGATTATTTTGTCATAAACCTATTGCTTATATGAAATGTCAAGATTCGTCTTTTGTCGTTCTTCGAAGTGTTTAAATGTTTCATTTTGTGTTACAAACGTATAACATGCAAAAGTAATCACTGAACAAATCTACACTAATTTTATGTGCACTCTACATATCAATTAATGATCTTCCTTATGTGCACTCTACTATCAGTTAATGATCTTCCTTATGTGCACTCTACTATCAGTTAATGATCTTCCTTATGTGCACTCTACTATCAGTTAATGATCTTCCTTATGTGCACTCTACTATCAGTTAATGATCTTCCTTATGTGCACTCTACTATCAGTTAATGATCTTCCTTATGTGCACTCTACTATCAGTTAATGATCTTCCTTATGTGCACTCTACTATCAGTTAATGATCTTCCTTACGTGCACTTTACGTATCAATTAATGATCTTCCTTACGTGCACTCTACGTATCAATTCTTTACTAGGCAAGTTGCAAGATCATTAATTGATACGTAGAATGCACGTAAGGAAGATCATTGATACGTAGAGTGCACGTACGGAAGATCATTGATACGTAGAGTGCACGTAAGGAAGATCATTGATACGTAGAGTGCACGTAAGGAAGATCATTAATTGATACGTAGAATGCACGTGAGGAAGTTCCAATCATTATCCAATGAAATTGAAACGGTTTTATAGCTACGGAACGAAAATGTTTTATCATACTGCTTATAAGACTCGCACTAAAATAGCTTGTATCGAAACATCATTCAGCTATATCGAAGGAATACAAATGTGTTGTATGCCAAATGAAATATGGATATAAATTGAGGAAGTACATATAAAAGCCATGTATGGCGAATTAAGAAGATGTATTCAGAGAGAGAAAAAAACTCTAACCGGAAATGGTGTTTTTTTATTTTCCAAATTTCATCAAGACTTCTGTTGCACCTGATGATTTCTCTCCAGACGCTAGTGCAACAAATAAAAGTGGTCCAAGATAAGCTCTCCTTCATATTCTCCTCTTAGTGCATTCTCGAGAAAACTAGATTATACAAACTCTAAGCGTTTGAGACTGAACATCAGGTCAACGGGCAACATTCGTGCCAAATGTATTATGTGCCTGTAACGTTCATTAACTAACTATCGTGCCATTTGATGCACAAACCCAGGTATTTGTTACGCGTGGTCTTATCTCTGCTTAGCTCGATTCTGCAAAATTCACCTGTTCAGAAAGCAGTTTATATCTTATTCGTGTTAGGCGATTCGTAAAAAAAAAAAAGAAAGACCACGCCAGTTGTAATGGTTATGGCTGATATTTTGGGAAACGCATGTGCAGCAGCAACAACATAAAAAAACAAAAAAGCGGGTGGAACAGATTTTGCTAAGCTAAGGTAACTGATGGTGCAGTGATCAAATCTCAGTTTGATGACCTGTCTTTGAGAATTCCATTGTTGAGAAATATCCACATAAGATCTGAGTGAACCTGTTGGAAAGTTTTTCTCGTTAAGCTGTACTGGGTTGTCCAGTTGAATTTTGTCTAGTGTTGGGTTTGGTAATTGCGTTTGCTGTTAAAAGAGCTAAAAGCTTTTGTGATAAACTTTTTCTTTTGTTTCTCGTTTACAAGAGTTGAAATCTAACCATACCTCTACCTGCTTTTTTGCATGGGTCCTTTTACAGAAGAGAACAATTATATTACCTACTTAGTTTTATATGGCACGATTATAGAAAATTGTAAATTGTATAAATACGAAGAAACAGCACGCATACAGCGGCTACTTGTTGGATCGTAGATAATTGTTTCTACTCATGGGTGTATTGTGTTGATCCTAGTTCCATACATTGCTAAAAAATATTAAATAATGATGCAGCAATTACTCATCAGGTATTTTGAAATGATGTTTAAAACATTCTGATCTGGCTACAACCAAATGATGTAGGTGTTATGAATAGAGGATCTATGGATGCATTGGATCTCATGGTATGAAAACCCAAATGTTATTCTTTCTGCAAAAGGAGTGTAACCAGCTTCCTATAGAAACATCTAACCTTTCAAGGCTTGTCACAAATATGCTGTGACAGTCATCGATGAATCAGGCATACTGAAGATGGAACTGTAAGTGAAATGTGAAATTTTTTTGTAGATGAATTATGGACAGAATTATTCTATTTATTTTTGTGTTTTTCAACGTTTGTGTTATATGTTGAACTCAATATTAGCAAATAAAGAAGCTTGAAGAATTTGCAAATTTTCCATGTTATAGACGCTTCTCCTTCCGCTTATGATGATTAAATTATAAAAATAGATGGGCACACATGAGCCATTAATAAATGATGGGCTTTATTCATTGTTGTACATAGAAAGCAAAATCATCGTAACTGGAGGGAAGAACCAGGGCCCTATCTTCAATATATATAGAAAACACCCATTTTCCCCATCCTATGGATTTTGCTAGCTACACAATTCTCCCAACTTAAATTAAGTTTTTGGCGTAGAATAATGCCTTACTATAGACAGATAAAAGTTCTAAAATGGAATTGGCGGTGGGTGGTGATGACTAGCTGCCTTCCCTCTAGTCTTACACTGCTAAATTAGAGACGGCTAGCGCAGATAGCCCTCGTGAAGCTTTGCGCGAAATTAAAAACAGGAGCATTCACTAAAACACAAACCGAAACTTACAGTACAGATCTTCAAATGTTTTGAAGCTTTGTACTGTCAGTTTCAGTTTGTGTTTTAGTGAACGCTCCTGAAGAAGCTGTAAAGCGAAACGTTGAGTGTTTAGTTAAATAAAAATAACATTTTGGTGTTATAAGGTCGTTTATTTCTAGTATTAATATGTCTTCTATACTCCAATGAGTACTACAGGAATTAAAAGTAGCAGTTTTTAAATCATTGCACGTGTTTGCCTTTAGCAATTACGCTAATGAAACTTAATTTACCACCACACGTTACTGAAATAACAGTAGCAATATAATATATGTCTGAGCTGGTAGCATCTTTAGTAGTGAGCACCTGTGTTTTCGAACTGCTTAAGAAGAGATTTAAAGAAAATGTTGATCACATAAGATTAACATTCGCTTAAAAACTTGACGAGAAAAGCCTTTCTTCAACATGATTAACATGAAAATTACATCAGAACATTACTAAGAAATTGAGAACAAAATAATGCGAGGAACACAAAAAAGTGCTGCATATAGGATTCCAATTAAAATTTGTCAGCTAGATTTCGTATTTATTTTTCTTCATAATGCGAAACTATATTTTGCCCATTAGAAAAAGTAATTCTATGAACTGTTTTTATGAACTTGGATTTATACAGCAAAAATAACAGTTCATAAGGCATACACTATAAATTGGATCGTTTGTAATAATACTGTTAAAACACGTGATTATTAGATATGCTTCATCTATTTTATTTTCAATTTCAAACAACAGCAAAACCATTAATCAAGCACGATAAATTCGCTAATGTACGCCAGGGGCAAATTTCTGTAACGTTTTATTTCAGTACTCGGTATACCTACTTGGTGAATATGCGAAAACATGCTCATACACACACCCCACCCCCCTTGATGGCTCAGTAGTAAGCTTGTGGACTTGTAACAATAAACCACGGGGTTCAAAACCCGCCTTTGACACAGTGCAGATATCCCATTGCGTAACTTTGATTTTAAAACACAAATATAATTTAAATTTTCATCATGGGTTGAGCACGGCCCACTCATTATCGTGTCGGATTGTGGAGCTGAGGTTTCGTGGTTCGCGTCCTATTATCACTGAAAAAAATCGCGCCCCTCACTTTGAGGCCTCAAATCCCACTGTTCGGTTTGACAAGACTACTCATGGCTGTGGATGTTGTTGAAATGTAACCGATAAAAATGTCTGTAAATATATTGCTTATCATGTTGGAGCTTCATATAGTTTTCGTCCTATTCATGCATTTTAAAAAATATTAATGTGAAATTTAGCTATTTAATTACCTCTTGTTTTTATGATAAATATACTTTGACTTTCACTTAACTAAATTTTACAATACCAATAAATCCTACTGAGCATCTTTTCCATTGAACGCCCTCTTTCTTTGATACTTTCACTCTTCCGTGTCATATGATCTTGCTTATTTTTGTGGCCTAAAGTGACATCTACCTTTACTCAGTTAACAACAAAAATCTTTCCCGTTATTCAGCAATATATATATAAAGTTTGGGGTTGTTAGTTTATCTGCATCGTGTTCTTTTAAAAGGTTGATTTGTATATTTCTACAGTTATGTATTTGTTGACAACACTTCTTCGGGCTAGTATGTGTGTTTGTTAGTTGTTAATAACTTTTCTAATAGCATCGAGTTTTTCTTCAATGCTGAATAAGCTGAAGACACGTTTCCTGCATTCGAATCGAGATTCAGTTCGATTTCAAAAACGTTACGTTTTTTGTTTTACTTGACAAGGGAAAGCCATTATCATTGTGACTTTTTTTCAAGCCTGGATTTCCATTGTGAGAAAGAGACGGTAATATTTCTTTCCCGAAAATTATCGATTTTAAGAACGTTAAGGAACATGGTCATACTGCTACATTCTGTCACAATGACGCGTATAGACTCTTTGAACTACACGTGACTCCCTACTCAATAGGTAATAGAGAACCGGTAGTTATAATATTCCATAAATCACCATATGTGTTGAATGTATATTGTGTATAGATGATGACATATTTTATGACTGCTGAAAATGTACTTCTTAAATGACACAGAGTGAATATATACGTAATTAACACTTAATCTGTAATTTGTCAGTTATACAGAGATATCATTAATTAACTTATAACAATGTGAGAACCTGAAAATTGTTTCACTCAACCTGTTTTAAAGAATATTCTTTTTGATCATATTGAAAGGAACATAGTTAGAATTTGGCCACACGTTCTTTGTACAGAAGCCCCACAAATCTTTCGGTATATATAGCTTTTCTGACTTCAGAAGATCTTAAGGTGTATCTTATTTTATGCAAGGGTGAAGATAATGCGTAAATGAGCTTTCATGTTCAAACGTGACAGTTATTATTTTGTGGCATATGTTTTAAAATTACTTTTAAGTTAGGTTTTTCATATCCAATAATATTACATAGTAACTAATTGAATTGTCGAGTTCGTAGAAGTCAGATTGAACGAAAACGTAGAAGTTGATTGACTAGTTGACATAGATGGATGGATGGATAGATAGATTGATAGAGTACTATAATTTCCATTGTAAAGATACCCCATCGCTGGCTATTTAAGAGGAAATGTGGTTCAAATAAAAGAACTTGTTTTGGTTAGTGTAGAAAGGAAAAACATACAAAAGTAAAACTAATTTTGGCAGAAAATTAAGGCGATATACTTCATTTTATGAGCCGGTGTAAAATACGTTGGCTGACATTCAAATAAATAGTGTGCTGCAGGAGCATGAAGAACGTTGATGGGAGATTAACAGAAAATACTTAATTGAATAACTCCCCATTTCATTGTGGATAATTGATAGTGTGACAGTTGTGCTGCAGGAGCATGAAGAACGTTGATGGGAGATTAACAGAAAATACTTAATTGAATAACTCCCCATTTCATTGTGGATAATTGATAGTGTGACAGTTGTGCTGCAGGAGCATGAAGAACGTTGATGGGAGATTTACAGAAAATACTTAATTGAATAACTCCCCTTTTCATTGTGTATAATTGATAGTGTGACAGTTGTGGCCCCAACATAGCCTACTGGTAGTGTTGGATTTGGGATTTGTTGGCCTTGGTTCGAGACGTGGTGTTATCAAACACGCTTTGCGCTTTCAACTGTGGTTGCTTTATAAAAGTGACAGTCAATTCCTCTATAGGGTTCAGAGTAGCTATTTTAGACTGCTGGTGCTTTCGATTGGTTGCCTTACCACTGGTCCACAGTTCAATATTAGGGACGGCGTTGTCTTAGCCATAGAAGTTCTTTGACACGGTTGTTTAATTATTTAGCCCAGTGTTTCTCAATCACCGGTCCGTCACAACCGGCTTGTTGGTTCGTGAGGTTTCACGAAAACAAACAAACAGACAGATTTGCTTATATAAACCATAATGATTTTTCGTTGTACTTGCATATTAGCGGTTCGCGACAGTTTAGAAGCAGTGTACCGATCCCTGCTATCGAAAAGGTTGAGAAACTCTGGCTTAGTCCATTTGTGTGCTTATGGTCTACGAACAGTATCACAGTTATATACAATTTTAAAGATCTACGGACAGAAAACTTGATTCACCGACAGTCGGAGAAAATTATATATATATCCTAATAGTAGCGTGTTTTTCTTCTTTTATTTCATTTATAATATATAGTATTACAACTGTGATATCCGATTAACCAGGTTTTCCGTTTGTTGAATTTCAGTGTTGTATGGCCCGGCATGGCCAGGTGGTTAGGGCGCTCGACTCGCAATCTGAGGGTCGCAGGATCGAATCCCCGTCACACCAAACATGCTAGCTCTTTCAGCCATGGGGGCGTTATAATGTGACGGTCAATCCCACTATTCCTTGGTAAAAGAGTAGCCCAAGAGTTGGCGGTGGGAGGTGATGACTAGCTGCCTTCCCTCTAGTCTTGTACTGCTAAATTAGGGACGGCTAGCGCAGATAGCCCTCGTGTAGCTTTGCGGGAAATTCAGAACAAACAGTGTTGTATACCAACAGGCAATCTCGAAAAATTTTCGGTTAGTTACATACATCCGAGGAAGGGCTTTCATTTAAAATGTTTTGCAGCTTAATATGTGTATGTGTTGTCAGTACTCTCGATCCATTTTCTTTGCCAAAAACCTTATCGATAAAAAAGTCGATCAAGTCAATTTATTGACACTATGAAGAGGTGTAGCGCAAAACGACGTTTCACAGTGAAAAGCTCTCATCTATTCTAAGTTTAAGGAAAATAAGTTGTGCAAACAGAAAACTATATGATAAAGAATTACGCCTGTAAAACTTATGAAGAATGGTTTATTGAAAAGGTGTTTTATGATAAAATTTTGTAACCCCGATAAGTAATTGTTTATAGAGGAGGTGTTATATGATTAAATGCAGTGAATAAATGATTTAAAAACTTTTTATTATAAATTTATTATAAACTCGGTAAAGACAAAAGCATTTCTTATGAAACGACGTGTCATAATAAACCCTTTATTTTGTAAATCGACGAAGAGGTGTTTCCTGAAACGTCGTCTTATGATCAAAACTTCTTTTGTAAATCCAATAAAGATGATTTTTTTACATGCTGATTTAAAAACAATCTATTAAACGTTATTTTATGACATCAACTTCCATCTGCTAGCACTATAAAGAGGCTTTTCTTGAAGCGTTCTTTTGCTAAAATAAAAATCCTCCATAAATCCAATAAGTTGATCTTACTTGAAATGTTGTGCTATTATACAAAAAGTCAACTACAAACCCAATGAAACGTTATTTTTTGTTGTGATGATAAAAAATTATCTGTAAACCTGATGACGAAGTATTTCTAACGATAAAAACATAAAAGAATGTATAGACGTACCTGTCATGAACTGTATAACACAAGACCGTTAAAACCGGGAAATACGCATACCATAAGTTTGTATATTGGTTTTGTTACTGAATTCTCAGAAATAAGCGAACAATATGTTATACATATTGCGTGTATAAGCTTTCCTTTGTGAGTGAAATATGTTGTTTATAGCAGACGTGTACTAGAAAGTTTACTGAGAATTCGTGGTATCGACATGTTTCATTTTTTTTTGCGTTTCTTCTAAAATTGTTATATGAGAAACGTCATATTCTTACTGGTTAAAACATAATAATGACAGAGACATTATTTCAAGTCATACAGTTAGATATTTAAAGTTATCGTTAAAATGTGCGTATTTTTTTTTCATCTTACTAATTTCTTTAAAAGGCTACGCTCAGAAATAATTGCGTAACAACATTAAGGTGTGTTAAAGGACTGGGTATAATAATGTTTGTGGAAACACAACAGTCGTTTTCATCAATTTATAAGCGATGAACGCCCGTTACTACAGTAGCAAATTATTGTTGATAAAATGAACGAAACCTTTGTTTGCCCTCTGTGCCTATTAAGGTGGTAAAAGCCAGTGTAGGAGAATACACCTATTAAATATATACTTAATGACCGAACGTGTGCACTGTTATATTTCCAGAGACCGGATCGAAACTGGCTTGATGTTGTTTGCCAATAATTAGTGTCTACCATGTCTCTTCACCAGATGACTTTTTTAGAATTTCGACCACCTATTACAGTCGTTTCTTGCATGAAGACATAACTTGTGGGTTTTCTTTTTCAATATATCTACAGACAACCCCGTTAATCAATGTGACAGTGTATGCTTTTAGAAGCATTTACAAATTATACCTACCTAAGAATAAACTAATGTATTTCATAAAGAAACATAATTGCTCGGCTGTTATTGGTCTATTGCCTTATTGATTTTCTCATTTAGGCTCACTGTTTCAAACCTATATTGTAAATACCCGATGCTTGTATGTTTGTCGTGTTTATTAACTTATATATATGTGTGTGTGTATGTGTTTTTTCTTGTGAAGTGTTGCTGAATCCTTTTCTATAGAAATCTTAAGTGTGGCACACCCTTCTGTGAAGGTAATTTTTCTGAAAAGGGGAAAATGAATATCAAACAGGATTCGAACCTGTGACTACTAACTGGTTAATAGAGTGAGATTCGAACCCGTATGACATATAACTGATTGGCAGAGTTTCGGGTTTGAATCTTGCTCGGTCTCAGTTTTCACGTTTTTAGGAGTATTATATTCACCTGTCCGTCCTTCGTATATACCTAATTTCTTAGTCTCTGTGTACGTATCTATTTATTTAAATGTAGTTAACATTGTTATTGATTTAGACATGTCCGTTATTGTGTGTGTTGTGTGTGTGTTTATTATATATATATACACACACACACACACACACACACACACGCATGCATACATACATACATATACACACACACTAAACTTTACATTATAAGTTAGTCAACATTGGAACAGTCGTATTATTCATCATTTTCTTGCTCCTGGCATAAATCTTAATTCATGTGACAAAAACACATTTAGATATAGCTATTTTGAAAGTTGCTCACTAGAGACAAAAAATAGATGAAAATCGAGGAGACAAAAGAAAGAAGAAAAGCCAGTAGATATGAGATGATTCATACGTAACAGATGAGTTTTATGTTAAGTACTTAGTTTCAAACTATTCTAAACATTCTGTACATGCCTTTTCATACACACACGATTGAAATGCACTTAACAGTCATTCGAATGACCTCAGTCCTTTCATGTTGGGTGTAACACACTTGATCATTAATTGAACAAGCTTAAGCATGAATTTCAGATACTGATTCCTGTTTTAAGCAATATTTCACCTGAGTATAGACAAGTATGTTTCATATGGTCGTCGGGAAGTGTCAAATAAAAGGTTTTTAAGAAACTGTAATTTCGAAATAACCTCGAATATTCAGACGTACATTTTTCTCGGGACAAATCGGAATGAAGTGTGTGTTTTTTAATGGAGCGTGTGTGCATGGTGATATTACAGTATTTCTGTTTGCGAGAATGTACATAAAGATATTTGGATGTGACTTAGGTTTTCCCAATGTTTCTATCAATTGTGATTTTTTTTTAGAAATATATAAACATATATCCCATTTTTTTATACTCCCCTAATAATTTTTGAGTAATTTTGAGTGTGTAACTTTAATATAGCTATTAATACCAGAAAGAAAGCAAGTACAAAAAATAACACTTGAAAAATATTCTTCTTCTAATGTTCACAGTTGCTAAAACCAGTATAACGTTTTGTTTTTAAAGTATTCAGATATTTTCAGCTCTTACTCTTAAGCCCCCAGTGGCACAGCGGTATGTCTGCGGAATTACAAAGCTAGAAACCGGGTTTCGATACCCGTGGTGGGAAGAGCACAGATAGCTCATTGTGTAGCTTTGTGCTTAACTTCAAACAAACAAACTTACCCTTAATATGAATTTAAATAAAATTAGAACTCCGAAGTGAAAAATGATTCACAACACTGTAACAAACTCGTCATTTGTTGTCGATATTCTAATGAAAACCGTAATGACAAAAATTTTAAAGCACCTTGCTAAATGTCAGAAAGTACAGGTTGAATTAAGAATATTTGTTTTGTCATTTAAAAAAGTTACATCATGGGCAATCTGTACTGTGCTCACTGTGGGTATCGAAACTCGATTTTTAGCGTCATACGTCCTTAGATATACTGGAGACCGATTAGGAAGGTCAAAATTGTTTTATCAGTCAGCTAAACATTCAGAATATGGTGTTTATCATATAACTTAGATTACGTTGACGGGTACATCCCTTTAAAAGTATTTTTCTGCATATTTTGTACTATTTCTGTAAATTCATATTGCAAATGTGCATTGAAATTTTATTTCTTACAAACACCATTCAGCCGTGAAATACTCTAAGAATTCTCCTACTTCACATAATGCAACACTTACATACATAAAATGTTCATCTCAGATATCTTATTTTAATAAAACCTTTGCTCTTTTTTTTATAGAAAGCTCACACACACACACACATATATAGCTTCTCAAAGTCGGTAAAATATATATGGTTGCTGTCTCTGTTAAATCTTTTGACAGCCGTTTATACATTAATTGTTCATACAGTTTTACAAATCCAATACATCCGAGTCAAAACCATAAAGAATAAGAGTCGTGTCTTTAACCGTCTAAGAATTGTACATAATGTCCTGTAATTAGCTGCATAGTGCAATTGTGAAACGTACAATTGACTTTGCTGAAATTACATAATCCAGCAAAGTATCGACGATTTCAAGTATTAATTGTATTTATGTCGTAATTTCATGATGTATGCAAGAGCTACACAGTAAACGGTCGAAAAAGAACAAGAATGATATATATATACACAATTGTAAAGTTATTGTTCTATTTTTTTGAAACGGCGTCTCATAAAACTAATGGAAAGAAAAAGTCACCCAACCGTAAATACATATAAAAACCAAATTTCTACAAAAATTCCCTTGATGCAGGAATGTGTATCTCACGTGTCTGTACAATATTATGTACAAACTATAGACAGTGGTGAAATTCACTTTAGAGGTACTCACTTTGCTAGGACTTGGCTTCGTTGTTTATGGAGTATCAATATACCGCTTCAATCACTATTCAAACTGGATTACTAAGAAATGCAGAAATAAAAAAAACAAACTCGCTAACAGATTTAAAAAAAGAAGAAGAAAAGCTGTATTGAGTTCCTGTGAGTACCAGCAGAATTTCATCCCTGATTATAACTGTAAAGCCGTGACATTTTCTTTTTTCCAAATAAGTCTTATGAGCTTGATTTTTAGCAAATCGTGTGTGATGGAACAAAATACTTAAGTTACTAGAAGACAGTGATGGAAAAATTCCAACTTACGGAAATGACAACTTTATTTCTCCCGGTGGAACAGCAGTAATTTTACGCACTCAAAACGCTTAAGTCCGGGGTTCGATTCCCTCGGCGGACACAGCAGATAGCTCAATGCGGCTTTGTTGTAAAACAAACCAAACAATTTTATTTTTTATTTTTGTTTCCGATTCTGTGATTAGAGGTTTATGTAAAAGTTGGAACCAATATGTTTAGTACAAGCTTTTAGAACTATTTACCTAATATGTTGACTAGTAAACAGTTTCTGACACTAAAGCAATGTACTAGATACATTAAATATATATTTCAACCAGTTCACCAAATCTGTTGTATTGGCTGATTTACTAATCCATTTGAAACCGTTGGTCCATTTTACTTGCTAAGCTAATGATTTATTTCAGATTACTTCCCAACTGCCAAGTTAATAATCTATTTTGGACTGTTCTCGCTATAAAAGCTAGTTTTTCCCCACTTTTGATAAAATATATTAATTCTAAATCTCCTGTTCTACATTTTATTCTTTATAATTATTTGTTTGTAACAAGGCTAGATTATTTAAACATTTTACATTTTTTCAGACTTCCAGAAGCTGGAAAGAGAAGCAAGGATTTGCCGCAAACTGAACCACCAAAATATTGGTATGTCTCTATACATCTTCTTATGAGTAATTTCTAAAAACATGTTGTGGCACAGAGCTCACGCACGCGTCTGTGTTTGGTTATATTGTTATCTGATTTAGAGATTTTGAATTCTCATTAGTGCCAAGAACTTGTATGAGTAACGTGCATAAAGACACAGAATTGTTACTTATGTGCACTGTGATAAATATATAAAATTTATGTTTGTGTTTTCCAAAAGTAAAAGATCTATACTATTTCAGGTGTCATCATATTGATCTGTGCAGCAGTAATAACACACACACACAATTTTTGCTGGTAAATGAAGCACATGCAAGTCATCTTTAAAGTTTTTTAGCATCCTTCAGTTTTCTGAAGCATGAAGCGTAGCATAAGATGATTCACTGAAGGGGAAAAAAGCATTTCGATAAAATAATGATGAGACCTCTACGTAATGTACAAATATATGACAAACAGATTAGGGGCAAAATGAGATTTCCCTTCCAGGCTTTAGTTCTGGAAAGAACTAATGAGTAAAATCTTAGAATAAGGGGGTTCAAGAAATACAGTTAAACGACCACGTTTCAGTTGTCTTTCATTTTCTATCTTTTTTCAGTCATCCGAAACGTCATAATCAAGCTGCATTCCTCAGGTTATCAATTGTTTGCGATTGAGAGCCCAAATTTATGTTGATATGTACAGGTCTGGTCAAGGTTCGTTGGTTTGTTGTTAGGTACAAAGATGCACAATGGGCTATGTGTACAGTGTTCACTGCAGGGATCGATCGAATGCCGATTTTTAGCGTTGTAACCCCCCCCCCCAAAGGTATCGCCGAGTTTCCTTGTTTTGTGTGAAATTACTCGATGGCTATCTGCGCTAGCCATCCCTAATTTTGAATTAATAGACTAGAAGGACATCGCCAGCTGTTAGGTTACCCTTTATCAACGAATAGTGTGATAAGGCATCACATTATAACGCCCCCACGGTGAAAAAGGTCGAACATGTTAGGTGAAGGGTTTCGATCTCGCGACTAACAGATTACAAGTCAATCAACCTAACCTCTAAGTTCCTGGTTTTGCTGCAGACTATTTGGCTAATTGCATTAACTGTATTTCTTTTCACAGATTTGCAGCTTAAATCGTTATTGCATCAAAAAACGTGTTTTCCTATTTTTTACTTTTAATATACAACAGCACAATGTGCCTAAAAATGAATTGTACATAATTATATACGATGGTTCGGAACACAGTTTGTTTCCGGTTAATATTAATTGTTTCATACAAACTTAATTAGAAACCAAGTGGAGTGGATGTTCAATGTCCATGTGTATTTTTAATAACTATCTATAGGGCATTTCTAATGAGTTGTATTTTTAGATTAATATTTATTTTGCATACATATTAAGGGTTAATAAATACTGTTGGAAATGTTGTGGGTGTTTTGTTTTTCGTATCAAATATACACAGAAAAAACATCTTGTTTTACATTTAGATAATTACAATTTCCACTATGGGCTCAAAGCTCATTTTTAGATCATTTACATCTTGTAATTAGCGTTTATTTGTTTTTGTTTAATATGGGGGAATATATATATATATATATATGCAAGCCTTCTCAGAGGTCCAGAGAGGCCCCTGACCATAATATAAAAATAATGACGACATATAAAAACTTAATAAAACCATAATTAGGTCGAAAAAAGAGTGAAATATAATTTGAAAGGAGACATAAAAACAACAAGCGGCAAAACTTAACAACTGTTTAAATTTGAGGCCCAGGCCAAATGGCCTTCCTAGCCTCGCGTCTGGTTGGTCCTGTATATATATATATGTAAAGTTTCCGGCTGTGAAGCTCTTTTGCGAAACATTTACTCAAAACTACAGCATCCTGCACAAGCTGGCGAGAATGTATACGATATGCTCTTTTCATATACTATCGTACATCAAAGTCAAAATTCAAGATCAGTTGAGGTTTGAAACTTCACATTCACTAGTCTTGACTGAATTCATTTCGATCAGTTATGAGACCAGACATAACCACACGTAACTACCTTGGTTTTCGCTATTATCAGGAGATGTGGATACATTTTCTTGTGTCGTTTCGATAGTTTCAAGAAATTAAGAATAATCTTGCAACCTCCGAAACAGAATAGAATATTTCATCGTTCTTGACTTTCAGCAGTCAAGGCACACTCGCAACCCTTTTGTACCTGGTATAGGGTAAAAAAAAAGAAAAATTAAACACGTCTCCTAAAGTTTTACGACTTGATAACTAAACCAATTTACAGACAAGTTATGTCTCACTTAATTGCCCGTTAAGAAACAGGCGTTTCCTGGCTTTTATCTCCATTGCGTGCACTTCAATAATCGTCGATTTTTTTTGCGACTATAGTACACGACAGGACATAAATAAGCATTCAATAAATTAACTAAAAATATACTGCAAGACTAACTCCATATCATCTATTTAATATCGCAAGATTTTGCATCCACCATGAACTTTTATTCATATTTACCAAGTTTTATGAATGATATGCTATTTTATATGCTAAGGAAAGAATGAAACATATCCATGTGATGGAGGTATATGCTATCACGTGCATAGATCGTGAGTGAAAACGTATAATTTCAAAAGATATAGTAACAACAATATCATTTTATTAAGGCTTAATCCATTTAAGAATTCTTTCTTTTGTTTTGTTGAATGAGTTATTGCCCCAAAACTACAGCCAGCTTAGTTGATCTCTTCCATATTAGTTTAGTTTATCAAAACTGATTTAACAACACATGACGTTCATAACAATTTCGGTTTCTCCGTGACATTATTACTAAAAAGTACTTCGAAATATGGACATCATTGATTTACTGAGTTATGAGGCCTTTTTCAGTTAAGTACATGAGTCAGATAAGGTAGATCAAATATAAATTGTGACAGGCAATATCATATAGACGAGTTACCAATAAGTAAATAGGCCTTCTCCAGAAATAATGCCGTTTTATCTAAAAATAAAATAAAAACATGAAGCAAAGACTTCCAGATTAATTTTATTATTTAGTGGATCTGCTCTTTGCAATACTTAAAGCAGAAACACGGTTACATATCTTATTTACTGAAATCTAAGCCTATGGGATTACACACTACTCCTGAAGAAGAACTTGGATGATGGTGTATCTTGAAATTAATTATATATAATGCTTTCTCGGGGAACAATCTGGGATGGAACACACACGTTAGATAATCTGGCGATTATCCTAACCACTGTAAAGTGGTAATGCTCTGACCATCAGCCCATCGTTTTGCGATTCGGGCTGATTGAGCAGGAGCGTTAACCTTGCATGAAACTCTGTCTTGTCTTATAAGCTGCCCATCGGTGTTTGCTCGGGAGGTGTGATGTATCTATCTAGCACCAGTGACCATCCTTTTATATACTACCAACTGTGATTGTCCAGCTGTCCAAATAGCACCTCTCACCGTGACAGAAATATTATCGTATTTTGTCGTGACTTGGACGGTTCATTACAAGTTCCTGGGAGGACAGTCGCCAAACCCAGGTGCAACCAATGTCCGAGAACTGTGTAAATCTGGACGAAAATTTTACTATTCCAAAAGGCAGGAGAATGTGATAGTATTTTTTTAATGCCAACTGGTTTCTATGTACAGTATTGTCTGTAATGAGTAGTGGCTTCCTTCTAGCTGCTCTGTCATTGTAGTCCAATGTACAGAAATAATTTTTGGTGATATTGGGGCACGCTTGCACTTGTCCTGCAAGAGCAATGATTTTTTAAATCGGGTCATTATTCGCACATCTTCTAAAAGCACGAAAAGTAAATTCTGATGGTTTTGGGCGCCCCGGCCATGCGGGAACTGAAAGTGCATGTCACTCTGGACAGAGATGATGCAAAGTAACCTGTCGATTTCTTGATGACATTGGCCGTTCCTCCATAGTCCAACTGTACAACCTCATGAAAAATGCGGTTAGTATACAGAGTTATTTCTTTCATGGTTTGGTCGTTTGTATTATTGGTCTTTAGTGAGCTATAGCTGTACATATATTTCGGGGTTATTTGCATATGACGTCATGGAGATGGTCAGTTTCTGCTTGTATTGGTGTCTGCTTCCTTACTTATTGGTAGGCCGTATGGATCATGTTTATGTTTCTTAAAACAGTACTGACCTTATGGGCCGTAAACATTATTTTTTTTTTACTAAAAACAAATTGTTTTACAGGATATTCAAAAAGTTTTATGATTTCGCTTTCCATCATTTTGTTTCTTTCCAGTGCTCTACTATTAGCAGTGGCATACATATAGGTAGGGAATCTACCTCAGAATCCCAGGGGGCAGTCTGGCTCAACTCATTCCCAACTCATAAAAATTTCGCTTGTGAGATATATAAAAATTAACATTTTTTGCGCCTAAGGGCACGCTAGATGATACTCAGTGTTATATTTGCTCACTAACACACACAAAATTAACTCTTTCTGAACCCAGAGGTTTGCCTGATGCCAGACGTAACTTTGGAAGGTCCATATGTGAACAAGCTCTGTGCAACAATCTCTGCCTTTCAACACCAGAGGCCCCTCATGTTCCCTTCTCCCAACACACACACGCTCACACATACACAGCAGTAGAAGTAATTTAATATAATAATTTACTTACGTAGTATTAGTTGCGCTAAGCACCTCAGATACATTAAAATTTTAGTGTGATGTACTTGTGTGTATATCTAATATAAATGTATTAAACAAACTGTACAAGATACTTGTTGATTTTAAAAAAAGTCTCATTATAAAAATCAGTTATGAAGTTACCTTTTATATCTCTGATACACGAACGCAAATAATTTAAACAATCGAAGTTAGTACGTCTTCCATATTCTTTCATGTCTTCTGAATGTTGATGATGTCGTTTATTGTATTTCATTGTAACCTAATATTGACGGAAACAGCATGTTTGTAAATACATGTGCTCAGCTAGAATGTTAAAGTTTAAGTTGGCTGATCTTTTGGTGTATCTAAAACATTAGTTGACAAAAATATATCTGTGTGGTCGTTTATAACCGGCGAACAACTGGACCGATTGTCATTAAATCTGTTATGTACCCCTTAGTATCCCCTCATCTTCTCTGTCCGTTGGAGAGAGCCGTCATTAGTGTATATTTCATTGGTAGTAAAACCTGGTTATTTAAGCACTGTGTGAAATTTGTTGAATACGAGCAGGATCCTCTGCATGAAGATTAACGGCGTACAGTTATTTTCAGTTAAAAGAAACGCACTATTCTTATGTAGATATGTTGGGAGAAGCAATGGCGGCTCGTCCGAGGAGGAGAAGGAGGTCGTGCTTCTTCAAAAACTTTGTACAAGTAAAGTATTTCTTATTTCTATATTATTGTCTCTATTTTGTACGTAAAATTCTTGAAAAATTGATTTTTTTTGGTAGCAAAACACTCAAACATATTCTTATCCTACTCCATTCAATTCATCAAAGTGACATCTGGTGGCGTGAGGGACAGAGCAGTTGTGCACCTAGCTTTTTTTTTATCTGTACCATTTCCCTAAGCAGTGACAGAAACAGCTGAGAGTAGTCAAGCGTTTTTATCGAGTTTAAAAGGGATTTTGAGGTCAGTCACACAGCTGATGGAGCTAAAACAAATAAACATTGAAAATCATTTCGAGAAAGTTTGCAACCAGATCACGCAAGCCTTGTAAGGTTGCGATGATCAAGGGCTAGCACAAGTTTAATGATTCTATGATTGATCGTATTAACTGATCTGTCACTAGTTAGAAGACATCAACATTTTTAATACTCTTAATTGGTGTGATTAAACCTTCTACACTACACTTCTGATGAAATGACGCAGCATAATTCCATGGCATATCTCATTAGGAGAGGTCTTATTTCTTGCTTTATTAGTCAATTTGAATAGTGGGAGAAGTTCCTTTAAATCTAAATTAGGTGTCCAAGTCTATAAGAATATCAAATGCTCAGTAGCTTTAAGGGTTGTACTAAGTCAATTTTCAGTAGTACTGGAATTTCACCTGCAAAGTAACTATCAGATATCTCTCAATTCAACTTTCAGTAGAAGAAGGATTTCACCTGGAGAGTAGTAGTTGTCAGATATCTCCATATTCAACTTTCAGTAATAGAAAGGCCCGGCATGGCCAGGTGGTTAGGGCGCTCGACTCGCAATCTGAGGGTCGCGGGTTCGCAATCTTCGTCCCACCAAACAATCTTTTCAGCCGTGGGGGCGTTATAATGTGACGGTCAGTCCCACTATTCGTTGGTGAAAGAGTAGCACAAGAGTTGGCGGTGGATGGTGGTGACTAGCTGCCTTCCCTCTAGTCTTTCACTGCTAAATTAGGGACGGCTGGCGCAGATAGCCCTCGTGTAGCTTTGCGCGAAATTCATAACAAACCAAACCAAATTTACTTACTCCCACAATCAAAATATTAAACACAGTAAAGATACTAACTTATGTTACTATAATCAGAAGACACAGTTTATCGTAGCGATTTTGACGTTGACTTTACGTTGGGAGGGCCAATTGTGTTCGCTAATGCATATATCTGTCTTCTTGTGCTGCTGTGAAGGGTGAAAAAGCTACTGAACTAGATGAAATTTAGCTTTGTACCTACTCATATAACGAAAGCGTATAAAAGTTCCCATATGGTCTTATTGATAGCGTTTCGTACGTAAAATGGAGCGAGGACTGTTTCACGAAGCGTGAAATAACATTCCAGTCGTAACTCAGAAATTCACCAAGAAATTTCTTTGGGTTTAGATATGTCGGTAGAAACGTGTTCCCCCTTTAAACCAATTATTTTTGTCCAGTACAGATAACGAAACTGCTATCTGGATATGAATGTTCGTGTTTTGTTTTTGAAATTGTTCTTAATAGAATTATCGTTACGTTTTTACGTTTTCTACCGTTATAGTAAAAAGAATTATTGATATTTATAGTTGCGAAGACTTATTGTACGATAAACTATTTGCAGCGTATAGTTTCAGAAGAATCAACATTTGTTGTATAGTACTGCAAGATATTTTGTGTAAAATGTTTTGAGGAGAACCAGCACTAGACCTACCGTACGGCTAACTTTTCTTTCAAATACTTTGAGAAAGATTTGTTTGTTGAATTTTCGCGCAAAGCTACGTGATAGCGTTATGATGTAACAGTCAACTCAAACTGTTCGTTGGTAAAGAGTAGCCCAAAAGTTGGTGGCGAGTGGTGTTTACTGACTGTCTATCACTTCAAAATTAGCTAAGACTATCACAGATACCCCTCAAGAATGAAAAAGGCGAACATGTTCGGCGATGGGTTTAGATCCCGCAAGTTGCTGGTCCGGCGCCCTAACTTCTATTTCATTTTTGAGAAGGATCAGTTCCTGAGTTACAGTACAACGAGTAGTAAACTCTTCCTTTCGAGCTAATAACCTTCACCAGAACCTGGCATAGTTAACGGTACCTCACCATGCACTATTCCAACTGAACTGCCAAGAAATACAAAAAACAATAACTGAACTAGGGGTACCTGCTTCCAAAAAAAGAAGCAATACTGCACTGGGAGTTTAAAAAAATCGATACTGAGCTCCAGCAAGTACCGCGCAAAATATTATCCCTGGTTACGCAAAAAGTGTTAAATGGTTTGAGAAGAATCAACACTGGATGTACAGTACAACGACAAACTATATTTGTATCATATACTTTCAGTATACACAACGCTTGATAAATTGTGTTGTAATTGGTACAAAGGAATCAACGACTATATTGTATCAGTATACAATTGCGCGAGGTTCAGTTTCAAAACATTTTTTTTTGTAATCTGAGTTTTGTATTAGTTTCTTTTGTATATTATGTATAAAACTTGTTCGGATTAGTAAAATGTAGCAAAATGTAGTAAAATGTAACAGAGATGCGACTGGTTTCAAGTTCGTATACCTGTGGTCCGAGTGGTCAGAGTGCCGGGCTGCAGTCCGAGGGTACAAAGTTTGAAGTGATTAAAATTATATTATTTATTCATACTACTTATTACCCTAACATAGGCATATATTTTACAGTTTTTGTTACATAATTAAACGTGTGAAATGTCTACGGAAGAAAATGAACGCAGAGACACTTCCAGTTATACAAGTGTGTTAATCTTCAACTGACTCCTAGAAGAAAAGTGTGCTAGTTCTTTACTGACACGTAAAAAGAAAAATGTGTTATAATCCTTGACTGACTCATAGAAAGAAAAGTGTGCTAATCATTTACTGACATGTAAAAAGAAAAAGTGTTAATCCTTGACTGACTCATAGAAAGAAAAGTGTGCTAATCATTTACTGACATGTAAAAAGAAAACGTGTTAATCCTTGACTGGCTCATAGAAGAAAAGTTTGCTAATCATTTACTGACATGTAAAAAGAAATACAGTGATTTTTTTTTAAATTTATATTGTAAATATGAAAAAAATTACAATATAGGTAGGAACTTTTCCTTTTATATGTTTAAAAATCTTTTGGTTGTTAAATTTGTTTTGACATTTGAAAGCATGAATTGGTCTGTAATTTATTCGATATAACCATACATAAATATAATATATGGCTTGAAGAATATAACCATACATAAATATAATATATGGCTTGAAGAATATAACCATACATAAATATAATATATGGCTTGAAGAATATAACCATACATAAATATAATATATGGCTTGAAGAATATAACCATACATAAATATAATATATGGCTTGAAGAATATAATATATTAGGATGTGTTAAGTCTAAACTAACACTGGCTCATTTTGTTACATTACCAAAACGTTAATTTGGGCTTCTACGCTTTCATATCATATGTAGAAGGTTTCCAGTAAATTTAACTACAAATAAGGTTTCCAATATGCGAGTAATTTATCAACGCTGTGTTATTTTTACTCTATAAATATTCTTGCATCCATCTAGAATTTTGAGGACAATTACACAAATTAAAAATAATATTTCTAGAACCTTTACCAGATGCTTAATATTTGTCTGAAATTCTTTGATGCACGTCTTGTCATGTTGTTGATATATATTTATATTAGCTTTATCTTGTCTGGTATTTGTTAGGAAGTTTTGGTGGATAATTAATAACATTCTTTGTAGATAGTTAATAGTATGTTTCTAGTAAATGTTGAAATACGTTCGACATTCCTGATGAATACTAAACATATTTCGTAATTATTGGTACCTTTCTTATTAATGAGGTGTATAAGTCTAGCTACTTGTTAGTATATGTGTACGTATGTTACAGATAGTAGTGTATCGTGTGTTGTTCTGTGATTAAGAAATTAATTCTTTTATGTAGTGTCCGTGTCATTTTACTAATTAGGTGTTAGTAAGTGTGCTGGATATTTTATTTTTTCAGACAAGTAATAAATATTTCCCTCCACATGCTGACTTCTAAAACACTTGTTTTCGTACAGTATGCGGTCTTATCCTAGTAAGTGTGCGCATAATTTTCTCTTTTCATGGATTCATGATATAGGTATGTCTGCAGACTTACAGCGCTAGAAACCGGGTTTCGATACCCGTGGTGGGCAGAGCACAGATAGCCCATTGTGTAGCTTTGTGCATCATTACAAACAAACAATCATGATATAGGTTTTAAATTATCAGCAATAACAGACAAGTCTGTGACAGGATTGATTTGTGTAAATCAGAATAAGACATGAAATGTGTGAACGTCTAAGTGTTTAATAACAATAGCACTTTAAAAATATGCGTTAAAACTGCGAACTATGATTTTTTTCCAAGTTTGGCGCAGAGCGGCTTTCTTACTTTTTTCTCTTTCTCTTCCATAAAAAAAAAATCCAAGGGCAAGTTAAATATAGTTAGATTCTTCTCTTCGTTTTACATCAAGAGTGACAAAAAAATTATTTAAAGTGGAGTAGAGATATTTATGGAGAGATTATAAACTAGCATGTTATATGGACTCATAAGAATGTTCAGAAAAAAGTATTTCTTTCAGTCCAGAATTCCTGTTAAATATGGCGCTGTGGTAGTTTTTCCTTCTTCTAGAACGTAGGTAATATTTCTTATAAATGATTCGATGTTCCATTTCGATTCTGAAAATTCGGGGCAAAAGTTTATGATTTTCTCCTTGCTAAGATATATAGTTAAACATTATAAAATGTTTAATGATCTAAATATATCTGAAATGGCGTATCTGTTTCCATACAACATGTTTATCTATCTGTGGGGTAGTAAGAGATGTTGATCACGTTGCATCTTTTTAACTTTACAAAAAGTGCTATTTTGGTCATTTAATGAAACACCAAACTGCCATAATGGTGCAAGTTCATTAAACACATTCATGGAAACCTTCTTGGATTTTGGTTTGTTTGACATCCTTACGTTTACTCAGAGAGAGTTACTATAAATGTACACTGCGTGTCTTGTCTTTGTAAAGATCTGAACGAAAGAGACTGGCGATAGGCAAGCCATACAGAACCCTACTAAACAACCTCCAATCGATTACTGTGCTTTGTACTGTTGAGAGTTAAAGTGGTATTCAGGAAACCAGATAGGTAGATTAATGTGTATAATTTAGATAAGACACGGAAATTCGATATATTTATAGTAAAGCATTATAACTTATATTCTATGAATAGAGATTTAGAGCATAATTGGTTAGTCACGTGTCATTAGTATACTTTGTAAATCCAGGTAATAAAACACCGCTTTCTCTGAGTCTCATTTTACATCTTCTCTATAGTTAGATAAACTTCACCTATTTTATATTGAGTTTCCTAAAGTTTTATTAACATTACGACAGTAATCGTCTTGGTATTATTTGGTATTGTTTCTTTTGTTTTCGATCATCTGCTCCCTATTCATTTTCATACAATATGTGGTCTTAGTGAGTACTCAAAATTTTCTTTTCCTGCACAATGTATGTATGTATGCATGTTATGAAATGCTATTCATTTCGAAATTTGCTACTTTGGTTATTTAATGAAACAACAAACTGTTGGCGAGTTTTTCACCATTAGTATATTTTGCAAATATATGTTCTAGTAATCGGAACTTTATAGCTTAACTCAGAAAGACGTTCAATGCATATTTTGTTTGAGCTAAATATGAAGCTTGCTTTCATAAGAAAATTCACAGATTCATAATATAAGTTTCAAATCATCACAATAACAATAGATAAACTCAGAAAGACGTTCAAGGCCTATTTTGTTTGGCCTAAATAGGAAGTTTGCTTTTATAAGAACATTCACAAATTAATAATACAAGTTTCAAATCATGAACAATAACAAACAAGTCTGTGATGGGATTGATTCGTGTAAATCAGAATAAGATATGAAGTGTATCCACATGCAGTGTTTAATAACAATAGCGCTTTAAAAATATGCATTAAAATCGCTAACTATAATCACTGTCATACGTAGTAAGGTATCTAGTAAATGTAACCATAAATAAGATTTCCAATATCCGAGTAATTTATCAACGCTTAATATTGTATGTTATTTTAACTCTATAAGTATTGTGGTAAAACATTATAGAATATATTATATAAGTAGAGTACAATACTCATACAGAATAGGGTCGTTTTTATTTAAAAGTTAGAAATACAGCACATGCTGGAGCTGTGGTCATGCAGTTTGAAAGAAGACAGTCGCATGAAGCCATCTTCTTCAAAGGAGAAACTAGATTATAATATTGCTTAACAATTGAAAAAGTATTTACGAAGAACGTTGTAATACCAAACTGCCGAGTAATATTTGGTACTAATTGTTTTTGCTCACACTGTTCTTCCATGTTTTATGGCTTTTTGGGGGGCAGCGTTACTTATGTTTTTATACGTCTTGTAATAAACATATATTTTTTTCAAGTTGTATGTATACCTTCTAATTCTCTTCTACTTTCATATTACTATTACGAATTTTGAATATGCTGCAAGCACTACTTTGCTATCCCATCAGTTGATAAAATAACATACTTGAATGATAGGAAATTGTCGCTTACTCGACAGTTTGGTGTTACAACGTTCTTTATACATACTGTTGGATTGTTTATTTGTTTTTTTTAAGCTAAGCACATAGCTACACAATGGGCTATCTGTGCTCTGCCCACCACTGGTATCGAAACCTGGTTTCTAGCGTTTTAAGCCCGCAGACATACCTCTGTGCCATTAAGGGGGCCATACTGTTGGAGTTGTTAAATACTATTGTCATTTAGTTGTTCCTTTGAAGAAGGTAGCTTTATTCAGAGTTACAAAATGTGTTTGTCGTCTTTCAAACTACATGACCACAGCTCCAACATCTGCTATATTTCTAACTTGTAAATAAAAAAAGACCTTAATTGCACAATTAATGGGAGTGAGTTAATAAAAAAGTGGATAGGCGACATTCTTTTAGGTTTAATAAAATACTTCTAGCATAAACTATTAATTAGGTAGGAGATCTTATGGAATTAAAAAATCACGAATTGTTGTTCGTAGGAAATGGTTTGTTTTTATTCGTTGTTTTTATAGGGAAGACGGTTGGCTAATTGTCTATACATGTCTTCAAGAATGTGCACACACTTCTCTCTCTCTCTCTGAATCAATACAGTGCTGAAAACGTTCAATCCACATCACGTTATCCTGCCATTAAAAAAAAAGAATTCTCAAAGAAAGAAGAGCAATTTTAAATTTCCATAATGTTACAATGGTATCCGACACCCTGTAGATACGTAGTTAGATTGTTACAGTGATATTATTTTACATTTTCTGTGAAATCTGGCTGAAATAATTTTGTTTGTTTCTGTGTTGAATTTCGCATAAAGCTACTCGAAATCTTTGCTTTATACGACTATATATTTATTTTTCAACCAAAATTTTTTTTGCTTCTGTTCTTGAGTGAAACAATTAAAATGTTATTCGACGTATCGTATGGAGAATCATGAGTAATTTAAACATTTTTGTGCTTTTATTGGTTCATTTATTTTGTCAGATTTTGTTTTCAAAACAAATGAGAGCAGAATGGACTACCGACGCTTTATTAAGAATAAAAGTACAGTACTCTATACAGCATATATTACGTAAGAAGAGAATTTGTCATTTATCAAAATTAAACAGCATTGTAAGCTGGTATTACGATGGAAACAATTAATAGGTAAAAACATATTTTAAACATTTTAGATTAACGACATAAGCACTACACACACACACACATGTATAAAACTTATGAGGTTGTTTGTTTTAGAGCAAACCCACGTTGGGCAATCTGCTGTGTCCACCGCGGGGAATCGAACCTCGGATTTTAGCGTTATAAATCCGTAAACTTACCGCTCTCCCACCAGGGAACAAAAGTTATCAAAATAAGAAAATGCAGCAATTTCACTTAGGTAGACAGATATTATATCAGTTTTAAAATATTTTTATACATCTTTTTGCTTACATTTTATTTTACAGGTGGATAATTTTAAAGACATAATGTCAAAAATCAGGAAAAAATTGCACATCTTGAATTTCAAAATTAATAGAAACACATTTTAAACCACCAAACAACAACAGTGGGCACGGACAATTCAAGTAAATTCATAAACAAAATATCCTAACTGGGGCTTGAACCAACTACCCGCATTAAGGGCGTCGAACCATATGCAAAATATATAAGGGGCAAATCAGTTTTATTTGAAAGAAGAAATAAAAATTATATATATATATAATGTATAGTATAATATTTCCATTTGAAAGTAACTAACCAATATTTTTAAACGTATTTTTATAACTTCTTCCATGAATATAATTCCTTTCTTGTAGAAAACTGAATTCATGAAAATAAAGATACAAATTTGTCACGTTTGGACTGTAATTACTTTTTGTTCAGAATGAAAATACTTGTTGAATAACTGTTTAAGAAATATGTTTCTCTGAGGATTTTCTATTTGTTGCAATATGGAAAGATGCAAATATTTTATTTACATATACATATTGAAATATACAAGGCCTTCAACAAGATCCTTGTTGACGCTCAGAGTTATTCAGAAAAGAATGACATGATATTTTCTGGAGTAAATACATATCATATTCTAACACCTTCTATCAAAATTCCGGAATTAACAGTATAAACTGCTGAAGTTCTACTTATCCCAGATAATCAAACATATAATCTCTTTGAAACATTTTTCTACCTAGTTTTATTTTAGTCTTATACTACACCTACATAACTTTTTTACACGTTCTTTTAGTCTTAATTCTTGTTAAGCCTAAATGGTGAGAGGATGTGAACGCTAAAACAGTGGAATCTAATTTATAATTATTTAATAATATCTTATTCAGTCCTAACTTCACTTTCTACTTATTTTGAAATGTCAACAATTCGGACACTTTGAATTCTTGTTTTATAGCTGAAACTTTGTTGAAGCTTCCATAATCATTTTGATTAGGCTAGCATTATTTTTAGGTCTAAAAAATCAGAGTTAATTAGTAGTAACCCTAGTCAGTACAAAACATTATTTTATTAGTAACTTATTTTCATTTTAGGTACTAATTGTGTTCCAAAATTATGAATACTGAACCAGAGTGCGAAATTCACCCTTAACTAAGTAAAATCAATTCAGTAATAATTTAATCTAATTCAAACTAAATCAATCTGTTGAAATATAAATTGATCAAACGCAAGGCCGATTTTTCAGGTTGCAAATGTCAGTATGAGGGTTAAAATGAGTGTACATATACTGTTTTATATCAGTGAGGGCTAGGCTTGGCCAATCTGTTAGCGTATCTGGACTGTGAAGGCAATCGATTATTCACGTCCCACTTCCATAAAAGTACGCTCCGCACTTTGGTGTCATGGATGCGCTCCAAGAGTGACAATCCAATTATACTATTCGGATAGGCAAGAGCAGCCCAAGATTTAGCGATGGGTGCTGTTGACTAATTGATTTCCCTCTGGTTTATAAGTTTCAAATTAGTGACAGCGCAGAAAGAGCTTGTATAACTTTCGCGAAAATTCAAAAGATAATTTACGCAAAAACTTATCATATATAGATATAGATAGATAGATATAAACGTTTAGACAGATTCTAATCAAGAAATATTGATCCAGGTTTTAAACATGGTACTTTTTAATTTTAATAAGCTGGGGTTGTTCTTACGTTTTCCAAGACCAAACGTTGCGTGATTTTATTGGGAAACAAAAAATACAAACGCATGCATATGTAGTAAGGCTATCTTCCCAGCCTTTTATTATGTAGTAAAGTGCCTTTAGAACGAGTGCGTGTGTTATAAACCTATGTCAACGTTGACGAGTTTTTGAGTCTAAAAAGAAGTGTCTAGTGTTGTGATTTATAAGGTCTTTTATTTTCTGACTAGCTAACACGGCTTTGGCATTTTTTTATTATAGATGATAATTCATTTTAAATCTACTGAGGCACGAAAACATTTGTCACGTCTTTTCAACTAACGAAAAAAGTCCTATCGTTCAAAACACTGTAGAAATAGGAGAAACGTTTCGCTTTTACACAGAACACGTTGTTACTGACTTCTAAATATAAAAAGAAAGCTAAATTTTTAAACAAATGGTAGCTAAGAGAAAGTTTACCAGTAATCAAGTCAATTATTTTTGCGCACTTTGATAAATCGTAATAAATCAGTGGAAACTAGTTTCATGTTTTCGGTTGATTCAGTGTTACAAGATTACCGGAAAATGTATTTTTTAATAATATTCATGCACAGTCAACACTACTCCTTTCAGTACAAATAGTGGGATTTGACCGACATTGTTATAACGCACCTACAACCCCACATAGGAGAGCGCGATGTTTTTTTTTTGTGTGTGTGTGTTTTTGTGGGGGGTAACTGGACTCGAATCACGGAACTTCAGATATACAACTTCTGGGCCATGTTCGACCTCCAACAATGTGTATTGACCACACTACTGTGTGTCGGAAACAATCGCGAAAAAACAAATGCCAAATGTAATCTTCCACGAGAAATGACTATTGAAAGTTCTGAACAATATCGGTTCGAATAACGAGCATGTACGTCAGCTATTTATTCTTTTGTACAGAAATCCTTGAACATTTGATAAGATGTCAGTCAGTTGAATAATTTATTTCTGCTTTTTATCTGTTACAACTTGTGAGTAAAACTTCCACATAAACGTCGTCATTTACCACCATATATATAATTCAACCATAGTTGTACAGCCCTAAAACAAGCTAGTTAGAGAGACATGAAAGTACACTAAACACATTAATGAGAGTGTATGAGGAGGTTGGGTGTCAAGCTTACGATCGGAGGAGAAGCATAAAAAAACAATGTTGGTTCAAAACTGCCCTAAGTGTTTTAATTATACAGGTTTTCTTAAATCGTTAGCAGCTGCTCATCTTCAGCTTAACTACAAATATCGAAATATTGTTAACAAGCTTAATGCCCGTGATATGACGGGAAATAATGATTCATTTTTCTTCTCAAAATTATATCCAATTAAATTTGTATGAACATAAGTTCTCCGT
Organism: Limulus polyphemus; assembly: GCF_000517525.1. Classification (NCBI taxonomy): domain Eukaryota; kingdom Metazoa; phylum Arthropoda; class Merostomata; order Xiphosura; family Limulidae; genus Limulus; species Limulus polyphemus. The sequence goes on along the minus strand of NW_013665984.1, from coordinate 53,066 downwards.
CACACCAAATATGATCGCCCTTTCAGCCGTTGGGGCGTTATAATGTGACGGTCAATCCCACTATTTGTTGGTAAAAGAGTAGCCCAAGAGTTGGCGGTGGGTGGTGATGACTAGCTGCCTTCCATCTAATCTTACACTGCTAAATTAGGGACGGCTAGTGCAGATAGCTTTGCGCAAATTCAGAACAAACAAACCTATTTCTGGTAATTCACGAAAAAAACATTCTTAAATATTTGGTCATCTCCTTTCATTATTACTTGAATAGCATTTTGACTTCTGTATATTTTTAAGTCATATTCACATTTTTTTCTTGATAAATTTTCTTCTTATAGATCAAAACATGCGAAAAACTGATACTCAAAGACATATTCATACTTGGTCAACTGTATTGCCTGCAAATTATTGGTTGTGATGGTAAAGGTAGTGAATTTTATTATGCATTTTGGTGTCTTCTATTTGAACTGTCTTCCAGGTTTTGGTTTTGTTAACCTGCTAAGCTGAATAAGCGCGCTTTAATTTGGGTATTTTCAAACTTGAAATGTGCTGTGAGCAAAACATGCGGGTTATTAAGTTGTAGCCGAGGGTTCCAATTGGACAGAATATGGTGATGTTGCGTCAATGTTTGCCTTTACAACAAAGCAAACGTAGTGGGGAATTTCAGCCAATAATTATAATTTTTGTGCGCCAGCAATACCACGCGTGGGACGCTAGAATCCGGGTTTCGATACCCGTGGTGGGCACAGCACAGATAGCCCATTGTGCAGCTTCGTGCTTAATTACAAACAAACCAAGCGTGGGCGTAAGCCCAATTCGATTTTATTACTCATCATGATCTCTACCAACCTACCCTCAAATCTAATTATATGCCCAAAGTAGCGAATATATGACTGGAAGAATAAAAAAAAAAGAAATTTGCTTGTCGTGGCAGAAAGCACCGTCGTTTCGTGCAAATTGCGTCTCGATCGGTACCACAATGGCTGAAATATCGGCGTGACAGACGGACAGAAGAACGGCTTTTCTTCTTTATATAGTAGATTGCTCTTCTTGGCAGAGTATATTGCCAAACACACACTTCATGTGTCTTAAAACTAGTGTTGAAAAAACCCACATTTTAAAGGCCTGGAATGGCCAGGTGATTAGGGTGCTCGACTCGCAATCTGAGGGTCGCGAGTTCGAATCCCTGTCCCACCAAACATGCTCGCCCTTTCAGCTATGGGGGCGTTATAATGTGACGGTCAATCTCACTATGCATTGATAAAAGAGTAGCTCAAGAGTTGGCGGTGGGTGGTGATGAATAGTTGACTTCCCTCTAGTCTTTCACTGCTAAATTAGGGACGGCAAGCGCATATAGCCCTCGTGTAGCTTTGCGGGAAATTCAAACAAACCAAACCAATCATTTTAAAGATGTAGTTCCCACGAACATACAACTGCGTGAAGGAATATATGGTATTCGATCATATAAAAGGGCATACCACAATAAAAACTAAAACTACTGAACTCGCTATTAAAGCCAATAGTTTTAATACTATTATTTGAGCTGAGGATGAGCAGCTGTTCTGGATTCATAAGAATGTTGTAATTTCAACTCTTTACTGGGTTTGAATCAACTCGGTTTAGCTATTCTGTCTCTTTTCAAATCTGAAATTCCCAGTTTCAAATCGCGATATGTCATTTAACATATTCTTCACTTTCGGTAATAGTCAATCCTGCTATTCCGCGTAGGAGGAGGGTGCTGCTGACTGGTTGTCCTTACTCTGGTCAGCTACTGTAAATTAGGGATGATTATACCTGAGCATAAGATTTCTCAGACTTGACCGTTCATTCTACATCTTCTTCTCAATTTGTAAGTTGTTGTTTTTTTTAGAATATTTATTGAGCTGGTTATTCAGTTTATTTATTCTGGTGAAGTTCATACTGAGATAGGGCGAGGTTCGAGCTGATACGCGTATTTTCAGCAAAAGGACATCGTCCAATAGTCACGCAACAACTCAACGTGGGTCTAGTTAATAATAGAAATGAAAATGCAGCAGCTGGATTGCTTGTTTCGGACCTTCGTTGAAAACTTAGCAAGGGCCATCTCAACCTTCGCTTTTATAACATACACATAACCCCAACGTGCGGAGCATGATTTTAATGGTAATGAGACGTAAACGATGGACCTTAAGATTCACAGTTCAACACGTTAACTTGTGTATCAAGTAAATAGAATCGATTTATATTAGGAGATGTTTTTGCTATCTTACGTCTGTTTGTTATAGACAGCAAAAATGCTTCAGCAAGCCTTTAAGTCACTGTAACTTCGGAATCAAAATATTCGTGGTTTACTGTTCGTTGATATCAGTACGTTTTATGAACAAATCTTTTAGTATTGACACAATTTAAAGCACTTACATTTGCAATGTTATTAAAATATTTTCAGAACAAAATATAGTCATTCCTGCACATGGTGAAATTTCTATAAATAAATGTTTGTGATAAAGTAGATAAAGATATTGAGTTATTTAACTTAATTACTTATTTAAGAGAAATGTTGATGTAAAATGCATCGCATATTGGACTCGTATCCATATCATTAAAAGATTAACATATACAAAAATGAAATTAGGAGTAGGGAAGTATGGAAGACGTCACCATATGCGTAAGGGAGGAGTAGGTGTAGATAGTACTATGTATTGCAAGTGGAAATGTATTTGAGAAATGGATTCGTCATCCCTCAGAGCCCCATCTCAGACGACAGTGTTTATGTATTAAGGTTTTGTTTGTGTGCGTTTATAGATTTTTACAATACCTGTACCATTGGGTATGGACCTAAGAACAATATCACTGAGTTTTAATACCTGCCCCTGATACCCATATTTTGAAAGCATCGTTAGATATGGTGTCTCTTACTAGATAAGTCGATCGGTTTGTCGTTTTTGATCAGATCATTCACCCTCACGTGTCTACTAGAGGTATGTGATGGGTATCGCGTATGCTGTGGAATAGGTTTAACCTCACAGTCACTGAGAAGCCCCTCACGACCATCAGATTCGTTCAGAACTCTACGCGCCTAATCTCATACGTGAGTAGTCTAAGCAGGTCACTTAACTGTAGGGGCAACAGAAGTGATCCTTATTGGATTTACATTTTATAAACTGTGTATTCAAATACAAAATACCACAACCAAAAAAAATGTTTCGTACGCATAACACGAGTTTCCCACTAGTTCGTTATTGTAATGTTAATTAATAGAGATTAAGACTAACAGTTGGTAACCAGAATTGTGAGAAATCATACGATATATATATATTCAAACTGCATTGATTAGAAAAAAAGAATGAGTGCCTTAAATAAATATATGATCAAATGTTTTATCCATATGGAATTTTTACTATTAATGAAATTGAGTTATCATTTTTATGAATATTTATTCTGTTGTTACAAAAGTATAAAACTTAATTGTATCATCACAATAATAAGGACTACATAACAGTCCTTACTAGATTTACTGTTTTATTGCTTTGTATGCAACTCAGACTTTGTGAATTCTCCACACGCAACTAACTGGATGATTTTAAAACTAGTGAATCATTAAACCAATTGCTCGTTGTTTATTTATAAATTAACAACATCGATTTAATAAGACTAAACGTGCCGTTAGCTCTACTTAATAATTACGCTTTGGTCGCG
>NW_013665984.1:39303-48469 GCF_000517525.1 Limulus polyphemus | reverse complement strand
GTATATTAAACTTTACACATTATATAGGCTACACTAATGTGACGTTTAGGCGGTTCGTTTAACTATTACACGTGATATACGTTTTTTTAGGGGTGGTGGTTAATGAAAGTTTTCCAAAACGCGGCATTAATTTCTTGACGACCTAATATGTAGTTGTACAAAATGTCTATTAAAGCATATTTACATCCGTTGAAATGAATTGCGCGCGCATTCGTATTTAGGTAGTAAGGTGCGAGTGCATTTTCAGGACAGATAAAAACTGAGTATTATTATAATAGATACCAAGCAAAAATGTCTAGCTGTTCAAGGATGTCTTGTACTTAGAAAGCTACCATACTTTACCTCTTTTGTACACAAGCCATGCAATGGACTGTTTGAATTGGCGTTATAATGGTGCATTGTCTTCGGAGAACCCTTAAAGTTTCTACCATTCTTGATACACACTTCAGTCAGGCGTCAAGAACGTAATATATATATACATACATACACGTTGGAAGGAAAGTACTGAGAAAACATCTGTTAAGCCTTAGTTCGTGATACATCTGAAAAAACTGTTTTGAATCGTAGTTGATAAATATCTAAAAAAAACAGTTAAGTCTTAGTTGGTGATGCACCTGTAGAAATAAAAAAAGCTAAACCTTATCACTGGAAAACAACAATTATATCTTAATTGGTGATGTATCTTAAAATAATAGGTTTTTAGTCTTCGTTTGAGTTGCATCTGAAAGAACAGTGCTTCAACCCACACAGTATCGTTGATATTTATAATATATTTATATCTAAAGCTCAAAGCACATCTTTGTATTCAAATAAATTTTAATGTCATTACAATGTGATATCTTCTGTATGATCTGTTTTTAAAATTCGTCTCAGTTTAGTTTTCTAACAGTGTTGCATGTTAACAAATATTTTTTTAATTTTAGACTTTTAAAGATCACAGGTTCATCAACTTATAGACGTTATATCTAATCACAAGGATAAGGTATAAAATATACAACAAGCTGTGGGTAATCCAAAGAGGTGAGAAGCTGTTTTATCAACAATAGCACATGGAGAATTTCGTACACACAGGATATATTCTTGTAATGTTCATGTAAAACATTTGTAGTTATGTTATCCTCTTTCATTCTTGTCCACCTGCCTGAGCAACTTACTGATAAAATAAGGGAGTCGTAAAAATTTAATAAGAATTTCCAGGGAGACGGGGATTTAGTTCATTGTCGAAACGCAGTATGGGCAATTTTCTGAGCCTTCAATCAATATGCGAGGCTCTGTTATCATACATATGTATTAAGGCAGGTCAATTTGATCATTCGATGTGTGTGTGTGTATTGGAATCTCGTTAGTTCTTGGGAAAGTTATAAGATGTTATGGCACTACACATGCCGTTTCGTGTCCGCTTGTTTCGAGCAAGTTATATTCATACTGGGTAACTAAAATAACTGAGAAAAATAAGAATTATATTGGAAAATAACCAAGCCAGAGAGGGAGAGGAAATGAAAAAGATATCTCTTATTAGAACTAATTTTGGAGTAAATACAGTGTCTTAAGCATGAATTATTTTCAGGATTCCATACTGCATTGTTTTCCTTTGCAATATAGAAGGTTAACTATATTATTTAAAATAGTGTTGGAGCCTCAACACGTTGTTCCAGTCCATGTCATCACATCCGGTCATGATGATCATGATTATGGACCATAGCCCTGCAACGTAGGTTCCATTAAAAAACAAAAAACCGTCGTACGACTGTCATGTCCTAAGCTGGTCACTCCTCCCTGATTGCTATCCATAATGCAAGATGACAGGTGCCCAGTGACCATTCCAAAAGTCCAACTGCAAAATCCACAGACACCACATTCGGCGACTTTACTGGTATGTGTTCGCATGGAATAGCATGAAGAACCATTTCATTCTTTAGATGTTTGTGGTTTGCAACGGTTGAATGGGAAATATGACTGGAATTCTTTATATTGGTAAACTCGTACTCTGTTGGCCTCGTTTCCAGACAGAGATACTTCTTATTATGTTGTGTTCTGTATCATGGAACACGTAGACAGATTTTGCCTCTGACGTATGTGTTTGTGAATTCTCACCTGTTACAAGGTCCCGCAGTTTGCTTGCCACGGCTGATTTAGACTTGTCACCGGTTTCTTTCTTCATGGCCCTGGTACGTCAAGTTAATCCCTTGTTTTCCAGTGCCATTAAGTACAAGTGGTATCCCCTTCTAGGAAATTCTAAATCTTTGATATGAACACATCTTTGTATGAGTTCTGAGTGTATAAATATTTTTCGTCTGAAAGAACTGTTTCATACTCTTCCAAAAAGCTATCAATTTTCGATGGCATCACACTATCTAGGTAAAGCCAAATAGTGGCAAAACATGGTTCCGATACACGCCTTTCCATCGCAACCTTATTTCGTTTGTGTTTGTCATGTAACTTGCTGATTTGCATACTCAAAATCGTTTTAACATGACATTCTCAACCTTCTGTATATTATTAACAAACAAAATCACGTAATTAAGGCATATACTTATTTTTTTTTATTTTCCAACGTTTTCATTCGTCTTAAATGTGTATGATGATAATGTCTGTTTTCATTCTTTTATAAATTTGATTGATTATATGTGAAGTAATGTCATACATTTTTACAGCACTAATTGTGGTGTTCCATATCAGTTTGTTTGTTTGTTTGTTTTTAATCAAGCACAAAGCTACACAATGGGCGATCTGTGCTCTGCCCACCACGGGTATCGAAACCCGGATTCTAGCGTTGTAAGTCCACTGGGGGGCTTCCCTATCAGAAAAGTTATTTATAGATGGGTGTATTGATGAAAGTGCTTTTATATGTTTATGATTTATAAGTTATGGAAATTAATTAGAATTAAGACGAAAAATAAAAAATAACATTTTAAGTTTCAAGACACGAACTATCACTAAAACAGGTACTTTTGAAGCATAAAGAACAGTAAATGATGATTTATATAAAATAAATTATTTTCTCTGATTCTTTTTTTTTTGCTTATCATAGAAACGCGACAGGGCGTGTTCTAATTATTAGCATGCGCAGACTATGAATGCTAAAACGCGAATTGCAGAATTCGGTTCGCGTTGTATCTTGCAAGTAAAATTTTGGATTTCGCAGTAAGAATCGCTATAGCCATTTCTAAATTGTATGACTAATATATCTAAGTTGATTGACTTTGCATTATTTGTATTTTATTCTAGTCAATATATGCCAGAAAGGTTGTGGTAGTTAGCTTATTCATTTCTATCGCTAAAGGCTTGAAAATTTTTAAAACCCAAATTCCTAAAACAATTGGCCTCCCAGTGGCACAGAGGTATGTCTGCAGACTTATACTGCTATAAACTGGGTATCGTTACCAGTGGTGGGCAGAGCACAGCTAACCCTTTGTATAGCTTTGTGCTTAGTAACAAACAAACCTAAAACAATTGACAGTCTGACGTATAAATTGCTCCAAAAAACATTAAACGGAAAAATTTTACAGTTAAGTTTTCTTCAGTTAAACGAACAACATTTCTGAATTTTATGAGCACCATTGTTTTTAACTATATACACTTAGATCTAATTTCATTGAAAGTGTATTACTAGTTACATTTCGTTTAAGATTAAAGACCCTAAAGTTTAATGTGACCCAACTAAGGTTCTTGCTGAATCAACTTGTCCAAAAGAGTTACATTTGACAAAACGATACTAAAGGTAGTATATAATATGCCCCCATTTTCTCCCTTGCGTTCATACAATCTTTGGGGTATAGATGTCTTGTATTGACGTTAAAAAGTCACTTGAGTGTGGTTTATTCCACCATATTGGACGTCAAATGCTTACATTTATCTTAGATGAAAAATGACAAATGACTTCTAATATAGTTTTATCTGACGTTATAAATCATCTTGGCAGAATGCATAAAAAAATCGCGAAACTGGATAGCCATAGCTTTTCAGATCCCTATCTTTTGCTAAACCCTGTGTTTATGCCATTCAAAGCATGGGAAGAGATCGCTGTTGTCTGCTAGATGGGAATGTTTAACAGGCAATATGATGACATTGAATGAAAAGGGAGGGGTTATGACGTCCCATGCAAGACCTTCATATAGGTCTTGCAAATGACGTCACATATTTTCTGTTTCGTTCATAGCCGACATATTTGACGTCAAACATTCCTTCTAGCAATCCATATCAATACAAGATTCAAGTGTTTGTAGATCTTTAACCAGCTGTGAAAAAAGGGTCGAAAGCTGTTCATTTTATTTTTGTCTTGCAAATGACGTCACAGATTTTCTGTTTCATTCATACCCGCCATATTTGACGTCAAACATTCCTTCTAGCAATCCATATCAATACAAGATTCGAGTGTTTGTGGATCTTTAACCCGCTGTGAAAAAAGGGTCGAAAGCTATTCATTTTTTTTTTTGGCACACATTTCTTTATACACATCACATATATGATTTACAGCGTCGTATAACACGATATTAAAATGCAAACGTAAAATATTAACGTCCAGTGTGGCGGAGTAAACTATGACCATTTGAATTTTTGGCGTATGTATCATCGATTAGTAAATCTGTCTGTTCGTCTGACTGTCCATTCATGTTGATGCCTTCCTACACCATAACCGAAACTGGCGTATTCAATAGGATTGTACTGAAGATATCGTTCACTTGGTTCTCCAGACTTGAACCTGGCAATCAGTGATGATGATACGAAACCTTGCAACCAGCTCTTTTGCGTTATGCGTTTACCGAAGGGCTGAAACATGGAGTGTGTTTTTTATCGTTTGGTCAGTAATAAGTCCATAGTAGTATTGCAATTTGTAACTGTTATGGTCTACAGGTAACATTCAGTTTGTAGCGTAATTGATCTTCCAAGACTTTGTAATGACAAATTGTGTGATATCATGAACATAAATTTTTCAAAACAGACCTGGATAAGCTACTTGTCTTTGTGTTTGTTCGATTTGCAACATTTTAATACCTCGACAGTTTGTAGTTACATCAGAAACCACCACCCATTAATTTCCGGTAACACTGCTACACAATTTTACAGAAACAATAGCAGAAATAGCAAATATGATTACGGAATAGGGCTATGGTCTTTCCAGGGCTAGTAACACGCGCAAAATACACATTGCATTCACACCATAGCTTCACGTATGTATAACTATTACATATCGATTTTTAAAATTGCTTTCAATACCCCTTAGTGGCACAGCGGCAAGTCTGCGGACTTATAACTCCAAAAACCGGGTTTCGATACTCGTGGTTGGTACAGCACAGACAGTCGATTGTGTAGCTTTGTGCTTAACTACAGAACAAACTTGCTTACAATTTTAATTTTCAGACCTTAAAAAGTGTTTGACATTTTAATGTTTTGGTGCAATATAAATAACATTTGAAAGTCAATAGGTTTGTCTTATTATATTTATAATTTTTTCAGAGAATGAACATGCATGAATTTAGAAAACGGGGGAAAGTACATCCCAATAACTTTCAAAATCCATATTTTGTAACTTGAACTACATGGTAAACGTTGTTACACAAGTACATTTACGAAAGTACCACACACATACCAGTTTATTAGATCAGTGGGAAATTGTCCTACGTGTATCTAGTACCAAAGACAGGAAACATTTTGGGTGGAGAGGAGTAGGCTGGTGAGCAAATGACAAATATTTTTGTTGTGTAAGCACCAGAAAGCTAGAAAAATTATCTTTCGAAATTTCGGGAGGGTGGGGAGCCCAGTAGTACTGCCCCATGTTCATATATATTTCAAACATATATTAGATATATCATAACTAATAAAGGTTACGAATTTTTTTAAATGTTTTCTCATTGCCAAAGAGAGAAAATCCAAGAGCCAGTTAACATACAAACATCTGCTTTCGTACGATCATCATAACATATAAACTGATGTTTTTTTAGTCAATTTATTTTGTAAATATGGTATGTAATTAACAAATGATCGATTCATTCGTATAGTGCCTATTACATATACTTATTAATTAAAAGTTTCTTCACGACATAATTAAGCAGAAGAGTCCTCATCCCTCTCCATATTTCCATTTCCTCACGATTCATTGACAACAGATGAAGCGTGGGATTCAGAGTGAACACAATGGGCAAGAATCATTAATGCATAGTATGTAGTATAGCATTTCGATTGCCAAGGGATGTAAAACAATGCAAGTTTACATATAGAAATATTCTCAAAGTATATTCATTGTATTTGGTTCCTTTGGGTGCTTACGTAGGTAGTTTGAAAAGAAGTTTTTGCATTCTAGATGAAATTAAACATTTATTGGTATTTTAGAGCAGTTTATTTTTTGTTGTACATAGTTTACTAACTTGCATCCAAATAGAGGTGATTTGTAAAACGTATTGTACGAATGCAGTATTTGTAACATGTCGTGTTGTTTTCCAACAAAATACATCTCATCTTATAAAGAGTTCATCAGGAAGCAAGGTTTTAGATAACCTTATACATCCTGGTATGATAGAAATAAGAAGTGGATATGTATTTACATAGTTAATTAAGTTGGTGTATAATATTTGGTAAATTTAAAATTATCGAATAGGTTTAGAAACTTTCTAAATGTTCCAAAAGTGTCGTATTTAGGAATAAAAATACCACTCTTACGGTTTTACTGGTATATTATATTGTGTTGTCTTGTAAAGCATCTCGACACTGTAATAATGCATCTCCTCCCAATAATTGAATTGTTTTTTATGCACCATAAAACTTCTGTATTATCGTGATGCTTAGAGTTTCACTAGACCATTGGTGTAGTGTTTGGTAAAGTATAAACAAACTATAATTGGAGGATTTTACCTCTCATCTCTGTAGTTGGGTTGTTTTATATCATAGAATTATATTATCGTAATGTTTATAGTTTTACTTGTCCATTGTCGTGGTGTTATGTAAAATATGAACAGATTGTAATTTTAGTATTTTAAAGAGCATTACCTCTATAATTACATTGTTTTGTATTGTGTCATGGAATTATATTATTGTGGTGTTTATAGTTTTGCTGGTTCAGTATTGTAGTATATTGTGAAGTATCATTAGTTCCATATATGTATCTATATCTTAAAATACAGTATCATCGACCTAAAGTTTTGGTGTTATATATATCTTATATGGAGCTAATGATACTTCACAATATACTACAATACTGAACCAGTGAAACTATAAACACCACACTTCACTAATCCTTCAATATATATCAATTTATGGCCTTCGTTTGGCTGCAGAAAGCCCTTTTTCACCAGGTTGACGAAAATTACTGGAAATACATTATAATAGTTTTTGCGTGTCAATATTCGAATATCTGTTATTTCCGCTTATTGTGACGAGTTTTCTTTTTGTAAAATAAAACGGTTTTCATAAAAACGAGTTTTAACAACAACGAAATAGTCTGCGGTTTTTCTTAATTGGTTATTACCGGCTATATGCATCTACATTGATCTGCCAGAAGCATCCGGATACCTCTAGACATTTGACATGGCCCGCTCAGCATGCTTTGCGAGAAAACGGAGAACACGTCAAACATGTAGGTTATTATAGCGTTCAAGTGTCGACAAAATACCAAATGGTCCTCGATAAAGTGAATTTGAGGGAAGAAAGATAATATGCTGGCATTGTTGGAAATTGATTTGGGAAATAGTAGCAATTCTTGGTTGTGCACAATGTATTGATTGTATCAGATATCAGGCGCGTAATAGTCTGATATCTAAAAAATCGTTATAATCGGCCAAGGGCACTGTTAGAGCATGACAAAAATTCGCTTTTTAAATTCGCTGGAATTCTGTTTTGCAACACATTCACATTGACTATACTGTTCTATGAAAGCTTATGCGAGTGGTCAACATTTAAAAGGTCTGTGCAGCGTGTTCTCCATGACTATGTAATTTTCGAAAAGACTTAAATACACAAATAACATACCACTTCCAAAAAGCTAGAATGCGCAGAAATATATCACTCCCCCCAAAAAAGGCTAGAATACGCAAACAATATATCACTCCCAAAATATCTCGGCAGTATTTTTTTATTTTTTCGCGTTAAACCCATTAAGGCTAAAATCTTAATAATTAGTCACGAACTTTATGGATTGATGAGGCACACAAGTAAACAGTGATTGTGTTAGTTTGGCTTAGAAGAATCCATGGGTGTTTTAAGAATACTAGTTGCATGGTAGTGTTGTTTGTGCAGACTGTACTTGAAAACATCGAAGTCGCACAATGATGAGTCAGAACTATTGAAGCCATTAGTGGCAATTTCTTATTGGTGTAAAAAAATCTTTTAGCATCGGACGGATATTGACATTGACCTATTAGTATGATTATTCGTCGCCTCTCGTGGCAATTTACTCAAACCCATCCTATTATTAGGAAAATGTCTTTCCGAAAACGTTCAATTTATTCTATTGATATTTGTTTCATAAGTTTTAATACAGTCATCTCATATTACCAATATTTTTTTATTCTGACGCATTAAATTATTATGTAATTGTTTTTTGTTAGTTACTGCCCGTTGAATACAAAATTCAGATATGTATTATTAAAAAAAAAGGAATAATTACAAGTTTCATGAATAGGTACGTTACTTTTCAGAAGTTTGCTAAGTCTTGTTTTCCAAGAAATGGTTAATTAGAAATCCGTAAAAATCAAACATGTTTTCTTGAAACAGTTTTACTGAATTTTGATAAAAATTACATTTCACCAGCTTATTCTAGTTCGTACCATAACAGTTGATGTTCCTGTAGTATAAATAGCGTCTCAACTACTGTTGTGTTTGTCGTATTCCAGCCGGTCTGATAGTCGTTTGTATTGGGCGAAAGATCTCGTTGGCACTTATTATGGCAGATATACAGTAGTGTGTTTGATGTATTATTATCCATTTTTCTTTTCTTGCACTCATAAGTTCTTAGAATTTAGTAGTTCGTTTACAGATCTCACTATTTGATATTAGAATAATCATATTATATAAGATTAAGTGAAGGACATTTGTGTGTGTGTGTATATATATACATATAAGTATGGTATTCATGACAACAAACTAATATGTGGCTACAATATTTTAATCAGGTGTAAGTTGTAGGTTTTTGATGACTATACGACTAAGAATGTAACAGAAATAGCCCCCTCAC
>NW_013665984.1:36070-38303 GCF_000517525.1 Limulus polyphemus | reverse complement strand
ATCCGCAGGAAATGATGCCTTGCATTTAGTAGGATATCAAAGGAGTAATTCATTTCGAACTCCTCAATCAACAGCGAACTGTCAATGTAGAGATCTATAGTCAGCATCTGGAACGTTTATATCAAGTATTTCATCAGAAACGCCCTTCACTGGTCAATCGGAAAGGTGTTCTTCATCTCCACTACAATGCACGTCCACATGTGGCACGTTCGCTGCAACACCATCTTAATGAGGAAAACGTATTCAAATATAAAAGGTGTTAAAGAGGACATCGACATGCTTTTTGCTTCAAAACCAAGTGATTTCTTTAATCAGGCCATTAACAACCTGATTTTAAGATGGAAAAGCAACATCGATAAGAATGGAGATTATTTCATTTAATAAATATTTTGTTTTGATATATAATTTTCGGTTTTTTTTTCAGCTAAAAAAGCCACATTAATTTCTTGACGACCTAATATTAAAAGCTTATCAGAATTTTTCAATAGGTATAACGTTAGGTCGTAGAATAACATTAAAAGTTTATTTATTGATAGTATTAAATACGGTAAAGTTTAGTCCTAATTAAAACTAAAGCAAAAAACGTACACAAGTTACTTTGTTAATTTATCTTTTTATCGAAAATAGGCCGTATTTAATAAAGGCTTAACTTATGTTAGGCCTAAGACGTGTAGACTTTCAGATTTCAGTATCTGCGAATAGAATTCGTTTATATTATTCCAGAAATCTTCTATTTAAACAAAGTACTGTTGCAATAAAGATACTAATTTGACCACAAATGTTTGGCGGGTCTCTGCTAGTTTAATATTGTTTCGCCCATTATAACAGTTTAATCGAAAACCTTGCTCCCACATAATGAAGTGTAGCTCTCGGTTACACTCTCACACGCACTGTACAGAATGTAGTAGTCATTTTCACAAGTTAGATTTTATTAATTTAGTGCCGGTTTGTTTTTACTTTGCAAGTTTCAACGAAATAAAGTCGTATTAATTACGGAATTAGTATTACACACAATATTAAAATTACTAATAACTACGTCCATAAAAGTCTTAATATTTAATGTATGTTTAAAGCAAATTGTTTATGTTTCCAGACCTGTAGGCAATTTTAAACGGGTTTTTATTACTGTATCGTATTGTAAAAAAACACGTAACTTGATTTATTTTCGTTTATATAATATAAACTTAAAAAAAAAGAGTATTAGATGCATGTGTGTTTCCTCTTTTATTTTATTTATATTTTCACGTTGTTTCTTATAGTTCTGGAAGAACTGTATTCATATAGTTTATAGTCATAGCTTATACCTGACTCAAATTTTGAACATTACGATAATCACTTCGCTGCTTGTGTCTGAGAAAATTAGGGAGCAGACGTGTTTCTTACCTTGAGTAGTATATGGCTGATTTTCTTCGGGTTTTTGTTTCAGTGCTTTACTTATAAATGTTGTGTGCGCTAAGAGGAACGAGGCAAGTCAATAGTTCAAACGTAAGCTAAATCACGGACTACTTTGGCTCTTATGAATATATGACGCTAAAAATAAATTAATATGTGTTTCAAAGTAATAATATTGTTACAATAAACCCATGTGTATGAATGTTTAATATTTCTATTAATTTGCTTAATCAACCCATCTGTTGTTTTCCTCTTTCGGAAATTATACTTTTTATTTACGTAGTGGGACTAATATGAATATGAGCTTCATGCCACCTCTAAGCAAAATGACATAACGTGAAATATAAGCAGAGCATTTTTTTACTGCTTCTTTTCTAATTACCATTATTAACGAAGAGTTGAAAAGTGTTGGTAGCAGGTGCGGGCTAGGTGTACTAATTATGTTCATTATAATATAAAATATAACATCAAAATTTACCATACCTGCGTGTTAAGACATTTGATGGGAGTGTCGAACTACTAAGCAAAGGTGGTGGCACATATTTGGGAAAGCACCTTATTTACTATGTTAACCATGGCCATTGAAATCGAAACTGAAAGAGCGATTTTCATTAATTTTGTTTGTTTGTTTGGAATTTCGCGCAAAGCTACAGGAGGGCTATCTGCGCTAGTCGTCCCTAATTTAGCAGTGTAATACTAGAGGGAAGGCATCTAGTCATCACCACCCACCGCCAACTCTTGAGCTACTCTTTTACCAACGAATAGTGAGATTGACCGTCACATTATAAAGCCCCCACAGCTGAAAGGGCGAGCATGTTTGGTGTGACGGGGATTCGAACCC
>NW_013665984.1:24219-35963 GCF_000517525.1 Limulus polyphemus | reverse complement strand
TACGGGAGTCCTCCGCCCCCCCCCCACCCATTCAAAGGGCACTTTGCTACTGATATTCAAAATATCAAATATAACACTTGCTAAATTTTCAGTTTGTGTTAAAAAGTTATTTTTCAAACCCTATTCAAAAAGTGAATCTCAAACTGAATAATAACCAGGGTTAGAAAAGAGCGCTATTTGTTTTTATAATGTGATATGTTAAAAATTTAACATTATTAAAAAGTGATTTTAAAGACGCTTGAAACGTATTCCTCGACGTAATCAGAGTACTATCAAAAGAAAAATTGGTTATTACTAAAACGGATATTAGTTAAAGTTAGGGTTGTCAAGTTATGCATATGTCTTGCATTATATGTTGAGTTTCAAAGCTTTTCTTTCTTATTTCTCGAATTTTAAGTTTTCTCATGATTAAAATATAACTAGTCAATGTTTTCTAATAATTGATAATATATATAATACAACAACAATATATTTTCTAAAGAATATTATGTGAAATGCTTAGAGCGGTCCTTATTTTTAAAATTTTGATTTATAACACACTCGCTCCCCCATTTTTTCCAATATCTAAATAAATAGTTCACACCAAATTTTATCCATATATATTATCTATATTGAATAACATTTAGGGGTTGCTCAAGGTAATTGAAAGTTTACCTTGTAGCTCGCATTATACCTACATATTCTGAATATTCTAGAATGTTCCAAAATATTCTAAAATAATTATGGAATGTTCTAGCATACTATTATAGAATATTCTAGTACATTCTGGAACATTCCAGAGTATTCCACATTATTCAGAATGCTCAAGCACATTCTGTATGTAAATAATTCATGCAGCCCATGCTGTCACTTTTTACATCTGGAATATTCTGTATGACATGACAATAATTTCTAGAATTTCTACAAGACGAATTCAGCCAATCTAGAGACGACTATCGAAAGCTTCTTGAACTAGCCATAACTTTTCTTGCTGGCATCTCTCTTCGTAGTGGGTGGTGGGGGTGCGATTTATAACACCTGGAGCACTGTATCATGCACGATGTATAGCCATAGCATTATATGACCTAAATATCTCGTTGTTTATGGGACAGTTTAATACTCACTGGCCATGATTTAAGAGGAATCCGTGACATCTTGTTGTTCAAGTCTATATTGGGGCATAGTTCACTGCTCCTGATGCCATTTCTGCTCCTCGCAATGATCTTAACTTCCTACAATGTCTTATTAACTATAAGAAGGTGATTTCTACGCTTTGAGAATCTGTCTGTCAAACATTTGCTGGACATTTGTATATCTCAATGAGGAACTCATTGGTTTGGCATTCTTTAACTCAACTGTATCCACAGAGAGAAAATGGGAAGTTGTAAAAACGTTAAGAATAATTCACCTTAATAGCAAAAGTGGTGTACACTTAAACCATTCTCTGTTTCGTTAACTTCTTTGGCTTTAGTTCCCCGGTGGGATAGCGGTAAGTTTACCGGCTTACAACGCGGTAGACACAGCAGATAATCCAATGTAGCTTTGCTCTAAAACAAACAGTCCTTTGGCTATAATCTGACAGCTGTCTCGTTCCGAAAGATCACTAATTGCAAAATGTATGAAAAATACCGTGAACTACGCTTGTTATTTCCTTTGTCGTTTTGCTCAAAAATAGGTGGAACAGACCCCAACCTCCTCCATCTAAGGAGGAATTTTGCTTTTGTTTGTGAGTGTCAAACATCGTAATATACACCTAGAGATAGAGAGTAAAAATGTGTTTTCTTCACAAAATATATAAAACAAATATCCTTGAAAAAAGTGAGCTTTATAAAAATGGAATTAACAACTAATTGTAAGGTGTAATTGTATCGGTAACGTATTTTCTGGCGGTGTACCTAAGTTCTCAATACAGAGAGAATAGGGTGTTGAGGTAAGACAAGACAAATGTTCAGTACAAATAGGACAAGCATGTAACAGCTGTCATTCATGGAACGTCGAAGCTGGAGCCTTTGTTTACTTGCTGCTTGTGGAATGTATTCCCTCACCTTCCACCCACCATCTTTGAACTTTATTTAGGACGCATTGAGCTATTTATAACTCACTTTCTCGTGTTTTTAATATCACTCTATTATTATCTTTTACCGCAAAAAAAAAAGAACAAAAAACAATAATTTTCAGATTTATTTTTTGTTGTTGTACTTGTTTAGTAAAGTTTTGAGTATCGTAAAACTTTTGGAAGTTACATCAATAAAATAACTAGTAAGTTTAGAAGAGCATGATTGCAATTCCGCGTACGTATTTTTTATCTTTTTTGCAAATTCGTAGATTGATAAATAAACACAATAATATTCATGTTTTTGGAAACATCGTCTGTAGAACTCGCACAACACCATTTACAAAAAAAAACATATCTGGATTTCTTGATATAGGCATTAAGGCCAGAAAAACTTGTAGCTAACTTGACATACGCTTTTTCTCTATACAGTGTAGGGCAAAAGTTACTTATAGTCTTTTCATTTAGAACATAGTTTAATATATAACTACTACAATAATTAAATTGTCTTTATAATACCATCTTTAGTGCCAACTATATAGTAACTTTTGCCCCACTCTGTATAATATTTTCTTTTCTACACGTTCGTTTTCTCTTATTTACAGTTCAGTTAAGATAATGTTGGATATTTATTAATTCATCATGTTTTGCAAGTTTCAGTTGAGTGGTCTGGGAACATAAAAAGTAAAGAAATGAAATAAGGGAAACTACTATAAAGTTCGTGGCACTTTTCGCTTATGCTTATTAGAAAAAAAATATCTGTAAAGGTATGAATTTCACGTACTTTGATGTATCCATTTGAGTGGGTTAAGATGTATGTAAGAATACATTGTGGTGTCGCCAAACAGAAAATTGGGTAGAGCTGTTGTAAAATTACGCTAGTAGGGTACGTTGGTGAATTGGTAGGTGTTTGTCTCTGCAGATGGCACTGATATGTCATCAAGAAGCGTTTCAAATGACTTTCATGTTTGAGAAAATAAAAATAAATAGTACATTTTAATTATTCCACATCTGTGTTCATATACAAAATAATCAAGCTAATGTTTTGACTTTAAGTCTGGTATAGAAACAATAACAACGCAGTAAAGACTAGTTAGGTTAGATGGGTGAGTAAACCATTCATTACTAAGTGGAAGCGAAACTGAACAATTTCTTGAAACATTTTTATCATCCATTTTCAACGCGGTAGATGGAAGCTTCTTTTGACTATAGGTGTTTTCCTTTAAATGTGCACAGTTTGCTAGAAATAATACCTTGACATGCTAATAATTTTCCACACCAACATATTGTGCTCATTCTTAAGTATTGGAATTATTTTTTTACTTTGTGTTAGGTAACATATGTTTTTGTTCTGAGTGAAAGATTATATTTTTCTGACTAATCCTAGAAAGTGACCGATTATAAGAATGTATATTAAGTTTCTGTGAAAGAAACTAATTGTACTTTCAAATATTGTGTTGTTGTTTTCTGGATAATAAGTAAGTTTTATTAGTCACCTGCTATTCAGTTCTGAGCAAGAGACTAATTCTGAGAATCATGTACTTTGTTGTTTCTTCTGTGTAACGAATCTATTCTATAATTCGGGGCTGTGCAACTTTCTAGAAGTATTCTTTTGATTATAGTATTCAAATATCTTGTTTTTTTCTGGGTATGTACAGTACTGGAAATACTTATGGTAACGCACAGATGATACACGTTCATGAATCACAATCAGTAATCGCAATCATACAGCCATTTTGCGCTGTTTGTCGTTGGTATAAAACAGAAGTTTGAGTACGTTATATAAAAACTATTTTGAATATGCATGTCAGCAAGTCACATGACAACTATAGCCAATATAAAGTTGTGATGGAACGGCTTGTAAATGAACTACATTTTGACATTGGCGTTTCGTAGATAGTGTGGTGCTACCGAAAATTGGTCGCTTTTTGGAAGTATATGTAACAGCCCTTATTGGAGAAAAATAGTCATACACTGAGGTCATAAAGATGTGTTCAGATCGGGGATTTGGAATTTCCAAGGCAGAGATATCATTTTACTAAATGGTATTGAATCAACGTGGAGATCATCCAGAAAGATATCTGCAACAAGTTGTACCTCAGCCGTGGTAAGCATAGTGCAGCTTCTTGTAACAGATGAAAATTCACGAAGTGGCAAAAGTCGTCCATGTGTCCCATGCATCAGTACTCAACATAATCAAGGACAGTCTCTTTCTGGAAAAGCAACACAAGTTGTTTCCACAGCATACCTAAGAGGGGAAAACCAAATGTAGAAAATCTAATCAATGGTACCTAGCAGGAGAAAAATGGAAAGCTACAGGAAGGAATAGTGCGCTTTAGACATAACATTCTTAAGATGGAGCTTTATGCGATGGAAACTGTTGTCAAAATGCGAGGTCATTAAATAGAGCATGACCGAATGTGGCGACGTGGACTGTAACGACGTGGCTAGGCTCCAAAGTCGTTTTAATATAACATTATCAATCCTCTGTATATACTTTCGTTAAGACTTCCAATGGAATTTTAATGTTCTTATTTATTTGCTTTCTCATCTACCTTAATTCTTATGTTTCACGTACAGCTAAGGATCAGTACGCTTGTGTTGATCATCAGCAAACTTGAAAGTGTAATATATTTTTTACGTAAATACGTAAAATATGTATAATGGAAATTTTTTCTGATCTTTCAAACAACCTTTTTTTGGATGGATTCTTTTATCAGCGTGTTAGTGAACACCCAACTTGTTTCGTGGAAATTTAGTAAAATAGTCATTTTTAAACTAAACACGTCTTGTTTTCAAAAGTATCATCATTCCATAATTGAAAGGGAAAAATCCACGCATGCGCATTAGTTACATATTCCTGTATTGTCCAAGAATCGACATGAATTTTACATCAACCTGATTATGTTTTCCCATTTCTAGCGTGCTCTTGATGTATTTTCAGCGTGCGCACTAGCATGAACTCTCTTTATAGCGATAACTTACTCGTCAACATATATTTATTAACACAAAAATGTTCATAAAGCCATTTTTAACACTTAAAATTTCACACACACACACACAGTCTAAGATTGTTCGTTCTGCCACGAGTTACGTTCATATGAGAGCATGTAAAATTAACTACTTTTCAAAATATCGTAAATCATCTGCTCCTGTATTTTCATTGTCAGATAGCCAATTAACTTCAAAACTCTGTTGTGATTTTCAACAACCAACATACATTTTCTTTACCTACTGATCATGTATACATATTTAAATCCTTATATTTGTACACATCTCTGTCAACTTCATAATGCGGAGATTTGTGTTTGCAATCCGAGTAATCCATATTGCCTTTTTCAGTTGTTTGTTAGAGTTATAATACTCACGAATAAGAGTAAAATAATATTAATATCAACCATGAGTGTTGACATTATAAAGAGAGAAGGCAAGGTAGTTATTGTATTCAGTGCGATTTTCTACCCTTCATTTTATCTAGGTTAAGTAGACTGAATAGGTTTTGTATCATTATTACTACAGTGTAGTATATTCTAAAGCTACATACTTTCCGCAGTATTTCAATATATTCAAGTGAAACGTAAGAACTAATATTATGTTTACGCCCCTTTTATTATCTTCAATTGACATGCAACATATTACTTGTCTTCTCTTGTTTTCAGTTTTATTGTCATTTTTGTGACATCTTGAATTGCTGTTATTGTTTTTACGTAAGTTCAGCCTGAACTAGATGGAATTCAAGTTACTTTAAGGAACTGAACACGTGTACGTTGTTTGTATGTGACATATTCTCTATTGTTATAGTAATCTTGATCAGATTTTTAATTAACCTTTTTATTATCAAGAAATGTTTTCGTAATGAATTTCATGTACGTTTTTTTCAATGCATTTAGTCAAATTAGGTAGAAATGCTGTTTAGGTATAAGATGTGGGCTGCCGCTCGGGACTGACGGTAGCATACGCTATGAAGGGACAACCCTCTTGATTAGGGGGGGGGGGCGTATTTTTGAAAAGATAATCCAGATCAATTAACTCGTATTCACTACTATTACACTTCACTGTGATCACAATAATCAAGGAAGTAGATAAATCCTTTGACAGCGTAGTAGTGTAAAGTTTTTTCGTTTACTACTAAATTACCTTCCCCTCATCAAATTGGCTCAGTGGTAAGTCTGAAGGCTTACAACGCTAAAATCCGGGCTTAAATACCCGCGTTGGGCAAAGTACAGATTGCCTATTGTGTGGATTTGTGCTAAATAAGCAAATAAACAGCTATTTTTAATTGTTGTAAACGCATTAGCCACCTTTACGCCTGAATACAACCATGCAGTGAGCATGCATTTACAGAGTGCAAATAATCCATATCTCCTTAGACGCAATAGTTTTCTCCCTAGTCGTTACAAAATTAGCTGTGAATTACCAGTTGCATTTACTTTCTCGAATAAATACATGATCTGTAGGGCAAATTATACCAAACTGACAGGCAATTACCTAAACTTGTAACTGTGACTAACATAAAAGTAATGCAATACTCATAGCTGGAATATGGCTCCGCACTCAAAATGCGCAGATTAGAAAACGTCATTAGACGCGTCGAATGAAACCATTCAAAGTGATTTGCTAACCGCAGGTACCACCAGTACTAAATAGTAAGTATATTCAACCTTAGAAAGTTTTCAGAAATAACAAAAGTTTCATTGTTTTTGTGCTTAATCTTTAATCTATTAATTATTCTCTTTGATTTTTTTAATCAATTTGGAATCTGAAACTGGATAAGCACTAGATTTAAACTGGGCGAGCGAAGCGCCCTCATCCCCACTCTTCACTTGTGTCATCGGCCTTGCTTGGAAGTATTATGCACTCTGTAGCATGGTACTATGAAAAATTGGTCTTACCAAAGAACTTTCAAACAGGACCGCGCTCTACAGCTCTTTAAAAAAACATAATGCGAAAATGAATCTCCAGACCTGAAAAAGGACTCAGCATGGGGCTTGGAATGTTGTCACCAACAAACACAAAGCAGGAGTTATCCACAAAAAATCTTTCCCCAAATACAGACACATACTAACGATTTGGCATATTCATCATCATTTTATAAACAGCAATATGTTAATGATATATCTATATGTGATAGTATTCTGTTGATCAACATCTTGATAATTCGAAACATTCTTTGGATAGCCTTCAGTATTACATGCATTATATACTTTCGAGTGCTGAATTGTGGTTTGTTGGCTCAACACTTCATGATGATATAACATATAAACAATGTGGATTTAAGAAAGAACGTTTGAAGAGTTCAAATTCTTTATCTGTATAGAGTAATTCTCAGCGCTATATATTTATGCCAACTTGATTGTATTTCATTTATTTTGTATATTCAATCCTAATAAAAACAGTCTTTGTTTCCCAATAAGAGAGAATGAACTAATTTGTTAGAATATAATGGTCCCCCGATGGAACAGTGGTAAGTCTATGGACTTACAAAATACGGGGTTCGATTCTACGCGATGGACACAGCAGATAGCTCAATGTGGCTTTGCTTTAGTACAAACAATATAATGTAATGTTAACATTCACGCTGATAAAAGACAAGAAGACATTTTTTTTGTTAGATGTAATTGCAGCTGTAACCGTTTAGTTTATCTATAGATTAAAAACAATTAAAACATTTTAACTTTGTGAGGTATATTTAAGTAAGCTGTTATATTAAAATTCGTTGCTGAGATTATAGTTGTAAAGTTGCGTTGTAGGCTTGAGTTTTGTCTTTCAAAAACCCGAAAGAGTGATCAATTTGATACAGATGTTTTGAGATTTCCCTATGTGCTAAAATTAAAATGATAGTTTCTGAAAACTTTCCCATCCTCATTCCAATAAAACTCTGTGTTCAACATCCATACCTGTTTAGTTACTTTACCGTTTCTGGAGCTGTTTCTTAAATTCAAATCTGAGTCGATTTTTAGCAGTGTAATGTGTGTGTGTGTGGGTGGGGGTATTTCAAACACCAACATCTTAAGAACCCTTGAAATTGTAGTTCCTACTATTTTTTCCCCAGTTATCGATAATCGGATCCAGATTTTATACTGTTAATAAACATTAATGATTTTATAACATTTTGGAAAATTGACGCACATACACCACCGTGGCAGTTTGCCAGCCACGCCAGTTTTAGATGTTTCCGCTTGCTGGCCAGATGCCACAGCGAAATAGTTCAACTCCCTTTTATGAAATTCACTCTATAACACATATTGTATGAAAGTCAAAGTTAACAGCCAGACAGACATACGGATAGATAGAGAAGGAGATCGACATATTTTTAGAACATAATTTGTAATGAAATGCGTTCATCCTCTCTCATTGGTAGTTCCGAGGGAAGGTTATAGACCTCATCCACAATACTAATATACATTTTCTATTTGGCTACAGCAAAAAGGCAGAATTTTGTAAGAGTTTTAATTAACATAATGCCTCCGATCTGTCAGCCAAACGAGAACGTCTTCACATTTGTAACGTCTCTACATAAATAGAATAAATTATAAAAACAACTTTCATAGACAGTTCAGCACTTCTACTAACACTTGGAAAAAAACAATACGGTATATCAGCTAAAATATAACATAAGTTACTCATACCAAATGTGTTTTCAAAACGTTAGATCTGTAATAACCGATACAAACTTTTAGTATCAGATTTATCAAGCATGTCTTGTGAGATTTTATTATTTTTAACATACCTTAATTGCATCAAGTACGTAGAATGTTTTTAATGATTATTATTTTACGAAAGGGGAATACGCTTTATAATTAATTTTACTTGTTATGAGATATTGGTATTGCGCCTATTTCAGTGTTAACTACATGTTAAAAATTTAATAGGCCTAACATTAGTGTCTTATGAGAAGTATAATTATAATCATGCTTCGCTAGCTTAAAAAAGTCGTTCACACCGTAACAATATATACGTTTTGTTTTCCAAATAATGTTTCCTATTATCTATTTTGTTATTTAATGAAATGTTTGTTGATTTTTCTGTAGCTTTTACTACAATGTTTAACTTAATGGAAAGTTTAAGGCAGTGTAATATTTACAAGTTATGTATAGCATGAAATAAAATAGTGCTTTATAATAGGGATCGCACAGGAATTTGCTAAAAACTAATAGAACATTCGGGCAAAAACCACCTTAAAGAGTGGACTTATTCTTGAAAGAACACTCAAAATCTATCTTTTCAATAGTTAAGACTACCCTAACATTAATGATAAGCAAAATAAGTGATTTCACGATTCTTGAACAAAATTAAAATTTGCCCATTTGTTCATATTATTATTATTAATATTGTTTCACAAGCCTACAGCAAAATCGGCTGGGTATTGTGCACCAAAACTTAGAAAGATATACTACACGAAACGCTGCAAATGCCCATTACCTATTTAAAAGTTGATTTACGTGGTTATAAATACATAATAGGTGCAATGTTGTTATGAGCGGCTGCTTTTGTAATCGACACGTGTTAAACACGTGCTTACATGAAACCTCAGGCACAAAGCCACCTGGCTCAGTGAATAATTACTGTAAAAGGCGCGAAGCTTTATTTAAAGCGATGTTTTAGACATATTTGTTTTATTTGAAAAGGCTGCTTTTTTACTGGTAAAATGTTATACTCGCTCAGTGGGGCTTGTGTCTTACTCTAAGCATATATTTACCTACTGCTAAGCATTAACAAAGCCAACATATAAGATAATTCAAAATTGAGAATTTCAAATCTACAAATAGGGATCGCAAAAAAAGTAAACAAACAAGGCTGAAGATCTACCGCTGACAGTTTGCTCAAGCTACAAATCCCTATTATGACTCCACAATAAAAGTATTGCAAATGATATCTACTGTAGTGTGGGATCGCAGAGGAATTTTGCAAGAACACTGAGAGAGTAGTTTTAAACTTAATTCGATCTCGTTAGTTTTGTCGTGCTGCAACTTCCTTCACTTTCCGCCATCAAAATATCCTAGTTGTCCTAGTGTACGCATTAGTTGGAAACTACAACTCCTGCCTTTTCTAGCGCATTAATTGGAAACTGCCATGTGAAAGGTTCTCAATTTTGCTGTTGCGTATCGTTACTCGAGTCGCTGTTGTTCATTGTTACTGGAGTTCACTTTTTCTATTTGGATTTCCGCGACTATACTTCAGCAAGTTTTTAACAATGGACGATTACCATAGTAGATTTTCCTACTCAGACGACAGTGGTGATTCTTTCTACTGTTTCTTATACTTAGCTAAAATCATGAGTGTGTATTCAGTATTTATTACCACTGCATATAGCACTATTTGATATAGCTATTGTTATTTTTTAAATAGTTGGTGTTAACGGTTGTAAATGTTGTCGATAATTGGCGACTTGCGCTAAGTGTGTCGCTGTTGTCTGTTTTGTAATTGCATGCATTATTTGTGTCGCCTTATTCTAGCAAACACTTGTGCACATAAAACAATTGAAGAAGATACATATGTGTCATGCAGACCTAACAAGGTAGGCATGTTACTGAGTCTGTTTACATTGCGTTAATCTGTGTTGTATTATCTTAGAAGAAACATTATTCCGTTGTGATGAGATTGCTTTGTTGCTGCTCGTCTTTTGTTACATTACACGGTGACATTGATGAAAGCCTGTCATGAAATCTACAGTACTTATCAATTTGAGTGGAGTCAAAATAGGAATTTGTAGCTTGAGAAAATAATGTAGACACTATTTCCAGCTTTGTTTGTTTAGTTTTTTAAGTGTTCCTAGATGTAGGTTTGAAAATACAATTTTTGCATTTTGATTCAACTTGTTTCTGTATTTTTTTTGACGATCTCTATTTCCCCATTTTTAAATTAACAACTTTTACTAATCTTGTTATACTTTGTATAATGTCATAAATATTTACTTACACATTTTTATTCTTATCAGCACATTTTCATTGCAATTTTCAGTCACTCAGTGGTTCACTGAAACTGATTTGTGTTTTTATTCACGTGCTCCTCCACTTCAAAGGCTATTTATAAAAAAAGGAAAGCGATTTTGATTCCTTTCTCGTAGATATTTAAAATAACTTTTTATAAAGAAAGCCAGAAAAATCCGTCTAGCAAATCTACTTGTATATTTATTATTAAATAAATCCTATAATTTTTAGGACGTAAATGGCTGTTTTTTATATTTCTAGGTGACGTTATAAGCAATTTTGTTTGAGGGTTTTCACACACACACGGAGAAAAGGTTATATATATATAAAATTTGAAATTTCCACATTAAAGAACTGTCTTCTAATTGTGTTAAGGCCTTTCACTTGTCACTATACGGCCAGACACAAAAGCGTTAGTTTTGTGAATCGTCAGCCAATAGGATGTACATACCTCACACGCAAAAATGTTTTCTGTTGTCTTGATAGTTTGAGGTATGTGCATGTTTCCGAGTTTTACTCTCAACTTTCTGTCATTATTCAGTTACTTATATCAAGCTGTTCGCTTGTTTACCCACTAAGTGTTTTTGAACTCGTGCTTGATTTGTATAATATAAAGGGCATGCTATATATAAGTGAAGTGAAAAGAAGAGGTTTGTTGGGTTTTTTCTCTCTCTTTGACAACACAAGATCGATTATTATAAAACCTTGGGTCGAACTTGTGGTTGATGGTCCGTAGCCAGAATTGATGTAATCTTCCATGTCACACACACACACACACACAC
>NW_013665984.1:0-24209 GCF_000517525.1 Limulus polyphemus | reverse complement strand
CATTGATCACTTGTCTTTCAATACATGTATATATATATATTAACTAACGTACGCATACATATATATACACACACACACACACATACATCCCCTAATTTTAATTTCTAGTTTATTAACAGGATGACTTTTAATGTTTTAGTTTAAGAATAATTAAACTTTTTGATTTTGATGATTAAAATCTTAAAGACGTTTTTATCTAGTAAACAGTTATAATACGCACATAAATACAAAGTAATGGAAATCGCAAGGCAAGAACGAACTAATTAGGATTTGAACTAACTAACCAGAACTTGTCCTAATGTCCCAAAAATGTCCTTCTTTTCTCAGTCATAAACAAAATGTCAAAAACTCTGTTGTAAAACACACCGCTGACTCTACACCTTGCTTACTGCGAGTTATATTCGGCTTTAAAATGAATGGCACACAGGGAATTGTAGGTCTTTACAGTAAAGAAAAATTATTGTGATATATTTATACTCAAGAACTCACTATTTAATTTTAAATTTTAAAAGTGTTTATAAGACCAAATAAATAATAGTGAAAGAGGGTCTGTTTGCTTCTTATGGATTTTTACCCTAGGTGTACCAGAGGCAACCCACAGTCTCCCTTAACCATCCTTCTCCCCAAAAAACCTTGCCTAACGATCCTTTTATTTAATTATTTTTATCAATGAGCCCTTCCATTTTAATGTTCTTTGTACGTTACCGGAATTAAACTTATTAAGAATCTTGAGATATTCGAATCACCCGAGAAAGAAACTTGAGTAAAGCAATTTCTCTTAAATGTAGAAAAAAATTCGCAAAATTGTGAAATGGAAACGATATTTACACCTCTTGTCTATTGTTATTACACAAATAAATGATTAACACCTATTACTAAGATTCAACTGGCAGAAGTTGGATCATTTTTAACGAAGTTAAAAGTAATAACTGTTAAGTTCAGTCGAAGGAACGATACGGAAGTCAGTCTTATAAGAAACCTACGAGGCACTGAGGTGATAAAAGAAGACAAACTGGCACGTTATTAGTGGTAGTGCTTTTTTTTTGGATCACAGCTCTTTAAGCCAAGTAAGTTCTTAAAGAATCTCTCATACATCAATCAAAAGCGTTTTCCACAAGACTTCTACCGACGCTAATATTTAGCGTTTATTGTCAGTGTTGTGTTTCTCAAGGATTTCACTCGGTAATTATCTTGAAACACCTTAGTGTGGTGAGATTGAATTGGATGTGTAGCACTACTTAAGAGTTTGCTTGTTTTCTTATCTTCGTGTCAACAGTTTGCGCTGCATATGTTCCGACTACTACATAATAATTTTTATAATATCATGATATATTGGGAATTGATAGACAATTTGTTGTTGTTGTTGTTGTGTATAATCATCCCAAACTACAGCTGAAATTGAGGGTTAGAGCCTTCGATTATGTCCGCATCCTTTCAGCTGTTTCTAGATAGAACCTCTTGGACAGTTAAACTTAAAATGTCCATTTTTTCTACTTACCTTAGAATGAGTATTTTGTACACTTGTTTTGCTTATTTTATTTTGCATCAGAGGGTTATACGTCAACCAAGATATATATTTATGAGGCACACATACACGTACAAAGAAAAACAAGAATACAGCTTGCTGTTCTTAACATGGGGATCAAGACTGATAAGTCTCGGGGAAATTATGAGATTACGGCTGCGTTTGTTTAATACTAAGAGAGCTGTGTAGCAAATTTTTTTAATTCACAAATCCATATAAGAGCAGCAATAGAGACATTGATACTAATGAACTTCCCTTATTCTAAGCAATAAAAACGTTTATCTGATATTATTTGGTTGACGTTTCATCTTGTCTCTAATTCAGGTATAGTAATTGTCCCAAATGAAGACGTTTCGATTGCATATTTTTCACTGCAACAGTACAGAAGCTTGAGAGGCTAGTTCTGACGTATATTGACTCATTACTTTCATATGTTAAGTATCGGATTCCACTTGTGATTTGGATGTAACACAAGTTTTTTGTGTGTGTTTTTTCATTATTGTAACTTAATCCGATGTTCCGGTATATATATATATATATATGAAGAAAAAAACAACTCAAATTGTGTCTACATTAACAGGTTCAGAAACAACGCCGTTATAGTATGGAAGCGTCTATAATCCGACCATTCATCAGTTTGTGTTCAGACTTTTACATTATTAGTTCTGTAGGGATTTCTTTAGCTTGACTTAATAGATCGTAGACATCTAAGCCTTAGGCTTTAACTCTCTGCGGGAGGGAAATTTATTAAGGAACATAAACAAGCTGAAAGCTCTCGTTTTAACGCTTTTTGTAATATAAATCTGCTTTCACTCATTTGAGGTGCTCATATTAAACTGGTAATTTGTTCTTATTACGCTTACATACATTTATAATAAAAGATTTTGTTCAGTGTTCTCTGGTCATCATATGTCTAAGTCACAAAATAATTAATTAGCTTATAATATACAGGCGAGGTTAATTTATAAAATATTAAAGCACTAAGTAGCCAGTATGTTTGCCAAATTCTCGGAATTGTTATATTGTGATGAAATAACTATCGCCGTTTATCATGTGTGTACTGCTGAAAGCTTTATGTGATTTCATAAATATAATTATTTGATATAAGTTTCATTTTCTAGAGCGCAAACTCTAAAATACACTTTAGTAAACACTCGTCTTTCTTTAATTCGTTATAAACTATTATGGGAGTTTTGCAGTGACAATCCCAGAGGATAGAACTACTAATATTTTTACTGCGTCTATTTCTTAAAAAAGTAAAAAACTGAGACCGGGCAGGGTTCGAAATAAGGATACGGCTCATCAGGATTCAATTTTTAAAATGCTCATTCTTCAAAATTATATAATAAGCACAGTAGAACAAGTAGAGAAAGATCCTATATATTTACTTCAAACATCTAAGTGTAATATATTTTCTATCAGGAAGATGCATTAGATACTTAAACTACCTCATCTGCTTGCCTTAGTTATACATTTTTGCTCATAAGGAAACCAGTTTTTCAGTGTGCTTACGCTCTGTCAATTGACTTGTAAAGCTCGTTACACTTTCTAGTTCCAATTTTTGGTAGAAAGTGCGAATTTGAGGTTGATTTTTATGAGCGGAGATAGGTTATTTTTATCAGTGAAAACACGATAACTCTAATTGAAAATTTGAAAGCTTTATATCAGCTGTGTGCTTTATATTTTACTTGACAGTTATTTTTTAAAAACAAGACCACGGTGACAGAGCTATTATTGAAAGACTGTCCTGCAGTTTTCAACATGAACTTTCTAGCCCTGCCTTGTCATCTGCCATGTAACTTCTTCCAGCTTAAACGCTACAAGATCAAGATCTGTCAACAGACGAGATGATAGTTAAAAGTCCAGTTTATGTCCTCTGCGAGATGAAGACCTCTGTTCGTGAGTCATCATTTGAAATTACCTCATGCGCATCGTTTAGACTTATCAAGAAAGAAAAACATTTAATACAATGAAAGCTTGTAACACTATATCCAGTTTTAGAGTAATGATCCGAATACGTGATTTGCCACCTTTAAATTTCGGTGTACGCATGTGACCAGAGACCCAAGGTGGTGCATATAACTTCAGCGACGTTCTCATTCATGACAGCGTCAAAGTATAATTTGCACATTGGTCTCAAAATGCAATGGTCACTTAAGTTTTGATTTTATCAAAAAGCACAAAAAACAACTCGTACTATTTTACTTGATTTATGAAGTTGTATTACGTTTAGCGTAGATTACTTGGTGTGATACTGATATTTCAGAAAGTTTCGATTTTATTCCATTGCTATTAACAAATGAAGCCAGCTATGTAGTCAACAAATTTACTTCCACATTGAGAGGCCCTCGCATTAATCTTGAATTCTAAGCAGTACATTGTAGATTTTACATTCTATTACAGTAACTATTTTTATTATATATACTTAACTATGACCAAAATGAGGCTGAGGCACAAAAAATGTTTGCATCTGTCCACGGAAATCAACTTATATCTTGGTTTGCCCTAATAGTCTCTAAATAATTCAGACGCTATACTTCAAAACACCCGAAATAATAACTTTGATATAACAACAACTACTAACCATGGACTTTGAGTACAACCGTTAAAACTCTGCGTATCATGATATGCTTTTAATAACCCGGGTTTTATTTGTCGTTGGAACCAGTTGACCACCAAAGAGGAGAGATTTTTTGTTTTATTTCAAAGCCAAGTTATCGTATATTGTAATGTATTTGTTTTTCATTATTATTTAATATTCTCATTTTCCTTGAAAGATTGATAGTGTATATTACGAAATGAACACATTCCTAAGTTGTTGCTCCAATGATAATAACTTTATACGAAAGACAATAAAACTAAAACAGGCAAGACTGCACGATAGGCTTAAGCAGTGCTACTGGGATGAGAAGTGGACGGCGGTTCTACGTGATACATGTTTAATATATTAATAAAATGTGAGTGTTGTCGTTATATTCATGGGATTCAAGAAGGAATTTAGAACCATAGTATTTAAAAAAATCGCATGAAGTCGGTATATTATGACGAACTTTGGACGAAACGCAGGTAAACGTACATTCTCACTTTCCTTTAGCACTCTTCGCTCTTAAAAATAAATGTGTTTTGTTAAATTTTCAGCTACTGTTCGCATTCTTATGGTTAATGGAGGACTGCCTTCACTCTTTAGTATAGTGGCGCCACCTATTTTACAATACCAACATATATATATATAGGAATCTGAAGAATCCTGTCTCCCGCCCGGATATTTGTGACGCGTTTTTTGTCGCTAGTCATACATCCACTGCACATGTATCATAATGAGGTTCCAATCCCACACTTTAGAAGCGTTAGTGTCTCGCCTTGTTACACCAAAGTGCTTAAATGCGTAATTTGGCAAAGCGCCATTTGGCACTAGCTAGAAACCAAATAAAATAATTAACATATCTTCTTAGCGTTTAAAGAATAATGCATATATATATATATATATATTTCAGTTAGTTGTTATGATTATTATGACGTTAAATGTTGGCGAAACATGTTTTTACTTGTATCTGTTACTCTGACCTTTCCTTGCTTTATAGGTTTGAATATCGCAAAACTTTTAGTAGCTTTTGTGAAGAACGTTTATTTATTCTTCGTTGTTTGAGATACTGACTAGCTCTCAGCTGAACCAGAGACCCTGCAGTTAGCAGCCTGCATGATTATCGATCTATAAAGAGTTGGTTGTGTGACTATTGGTCTCCCTGTTGAGCTCGTCAAAGCAAGAAAGGTTACTCCTTTCTTCTCTGCTTCCAGTCGTCTTGCTGCGAAAGTTGCATGGTTCTTATGAACCACGAACTTCGGTAGTATATCTTAGGGATACTGAGCCTATAAATTGCGTGCTTTTGTCGTAAAATGAACTATTTACCTTAATATTTTTTTCCTGTAAACCTGTTCAGCATCTAGTTACATCGCATTATGTTTCTACTGTTTTCAATTGAACATATTAGTGAAATATAGAGATAACTTATTCTGCCTCTCTGCTGAGTCTGTGCAATGTTTAACTGAATTAGAAACTCCACTCACAAAAAAAAAAATCGCCTAATGTATTTTATTTATGTTTTTGCCCCTCTAGCGATATTACTTACTTCACATCATAATTTTTCTTCTCTTTGTTCAGTTGAAAATAAAAATTATTTGATAGTCAAAAAGTCCCTCAGTGACTCAGCGGTAAGTCCTAGGGTTTATGATGCTAAAAATTGTGATTTTATACCCGCGGTGAGTAAAGAACAGATAGCCCATTGTGTAGCTTTATGTTTAACAATCAACAAACAATACAATCAGAGGATAAATTTGATTAAACTGTCTCTATTGTTGTTGTTTAAAACTCAAATGTGGTTTGTTTGTAAAATTTATTTTTGCTTTTTAAACAACATATTAAAATATTTGGATTTTTTTTGGGTTACTTGTGTCCTGAAAATGGTTATAAAACGAGAAAAAAATCCTTCGTTTATATGAAGCGTACTAACAATACAGAAAATATAAGTAATCATCATAGCATCCCGGTTCTAGATATTATTTACTATGTAAGAATGTAATACTGGGCTTTTCAGTTTCACTAACTCAGTTTGTATTGTGTTTTTTCCTCATTTAGAGCTATGTTGCTCTTTTTTAGTGCACGTTAATATTTCCTTCTAATTTTATATTTGTAACTGGCGAAAACTATTGTATCAACGTGACGACATACTGAGATTCGTTAATGTTCGAGTAACTGTTTTTAATAAAGAAGAAAAAAGGGAAACATTTTGAATTGAAACGTAAGCAATATGTGCCGTGAACAAACTGAAAAAAAAAACGAGGTTTGTAAATTAATGTCACAGTTGTAGCGAGCACCATATGCGCCATTAGGGGTATTCAAAAATGCAATAATAAATACATCAACCATAACTTATGAACAATGCGATATCACCTTCTTGACTTATTCCGTCATTGACACTTTAATCATTAGTGTTATTTCATTACAGATATGTCAGACTACCATAGTATTTCTGTTGCGAAGTTTCTAGGCTGTTCTGTTAGCCATCCATTTGGATTCTATCACTGTAGACACATTTGTTGACAAATTGTAATCCATTGTAAGATCTTCATGGTTACAGGGTTTATTCAATCTTGTAACATTAATTTTTCTTGTGTCTTTCTCTATTCAAATAGATGTGCCTGTCACACTTAAGTGCTTTATTGCGTACATGCCGTCTAATCTTAACGTTTTCTTAAAACGTATCGTTCAAAGTTTAGAACTTATTGCTGTGAAGGCCTAAACTAAAATAATTAGAGAGTGACATTGAAGGGAAGTTTTTAAAATTTCAAACAATGTAAATACTTTTTACATAATTTTTCAGTATCATTTTTATGCGTTTAAATGAGTAATATTATTTGGTTTAAACTGTTTACTACCTGTTTTTATTATGTGTAATAATGCTAGTTTATTCTGACCACCATGGTTTATGTTGAACAAATAAAGGTGAAATGAACAGCAACTGTCTAGTTCAGAGTGAAATTTGTAAATAATATCTTTGAGGACTAGTCTAAAAAGTAGCTCAGATAGAAGGAACGTTTCGAAAGCTTTCCGTTTTTCTTCTTCAGAAAGCCTTTCGAAACGTAGTTCTCCAAGAATTGTCTACAAGTGTCATTCTGGACTTGCGGTTGTTCCCAGTTCACCTTTGTTTGTTAATCATGAATGCTTTGCCTAAATGTTCCATAAAAGAATGGTTTAAGTCTTTGTTAAATCTGTTTATTGTGTATAATGCATGATAGCTAATCCTGTCCACCATTGTTTAAGCTGTTTGTTATATCTGTTTATTGTGTATAATGCATACTAGTTTATCCTAACTAACATTTTTAAGCTGTTTGTTATATATCTTTATTGTGTATAATGCGTACTAGTTTTTCCTCACTAACGTGGCTTAAGGTCTTTGTTAAATCTGTTTATTGTGTATAATGCATGCTAGCTTACCCTGACCAACATTGTTTAAGCTGTTTGTGATATCTGTTTATTGTGTATAATGCGTACTAGTTTATCCTCACTAACATTGTTTAAGCTGTTTGTTATATCTGTTTATTGTGTATAATGCGTACTAGTTTATCCTCACTAACGTGGCTTAAGCTCTTTGTTAAATCTGTTTATTGTGTATAATGCATGCTAGCTTACCCTGACCAACATTGTTTAAGCTGTTTGTTATATCTGTTTATTGTGTATAATGCGTAATAGTTTATGCTGACCATCATTCATGCGAATTGTCAGAGCCGTTGCTGGTTATAAGAACATTTCGACAAACGGTAGCTAAATGACGAGATAAAATAAAACTGGGAAAATGACTGGAAGAGAAGGTCCCGAGAGTAATGAAAAAAACATTATCAGTTTGAGCTTTTAGGCAATACATGAAAAGCATAGTTTAGCCTCTTAGACAGTATAGAAAAACATTAGGACTATGAACTTAGCAAAGCAATACAGAAAACGTTGATTTTTGTTCTTATGTTTCAAGGAAAAAAATATTTGGGGTTTGGTATTCACTAGAGAAAATACGGTATAGATGGGAGTCATGTGTGGAAAATGCTTGGTGATTTTGAAATTGGGCTTGAGCGTAGCTAATTTTAATACATCCTAAAAGGCAAAATATGTACATTTGTGTTATGTGACGCGTTTTGTCTAGAAGTTGTTTAGGATTTATTATTTTTAGTTATATGTATTATTGTAGTTTTACTTAACAGATTTACCAAAAATTGAAGATGCTGGGATAATTGGTACTATAGCAATACAGAAAAGAGCAATTCCATTTTCTTTAACTTTAAAAGTTCTTTTTATTAGTAGTTATTTCTTGATTTTTTAAATAATTAAAATATGTAGCTCTTTGATAATACGAATTGGAAATATCACCCATTCTCTAGACGAAAGAACTCGAGTGTGCCTTGTAAAGCTCATATATTATGTCAATATCTTTGCTGATGATTGTGTTCGGATGAGTGCTCATTGCTCGCCACGCTGGGAAGCCTCCTGTTGCCGCTGTGCTGACAAAGCGTTATCGGTGGAAGGAGAAGGATCCTTCTGTGCCGAATAACTGCCTTTTTCTGTATAGCATTCAGAAAAGAATCAATTTCTTTGAACATACTGAATTCTTTCCTCCACGCTTTTCACTATTTCGTTCACGACTTTCTCATGCTGTACTTTTTATTACTTTTGTTCGTGTTTTAAGTTTAAAATTTGTTTTCATTTGAATGACCCTGTGATTTGAAATATCGCAATTAGCCATTTCAGTGTTATTTGAGTTTATTAATTTAAGCTAATTTCATTATACGCAAGTAGATGGACGCTGAACTGATACTATCAGTGTCCTATCTTGCCTCTTAACAGGTATAATTTATACAGTGATTACAGTCATAGGAAATACTTCATGATTAAGCGTTGAAAAGAGTGCTAAATAAAAAGATGGTGGTAATGAAACTATAGTTGATACCGTAATCAATAAATACAGTACAAAGCTTCCATGTACTACTTAATACTTAACTGTTTGGTGTAATATTTATATTCACAGGGACAGCTTTCAATGTAATTGAGTCGTAACGGAAAATTTTCACGTGATATTATATTCTAAACACAGTAATTAAACGGAGATGAAAAAATGTTTTAGGTAATATCCTTCATAAATAAAAATAAATACGAGTGTGTCAATTAAATGATTATAAAAAGAGAAAATGGTACAAATTTGCATGTCTCAACGAATGGTGTGAATACGTCAGTGAAAACGTAAGCAAGTTGTTATTTGTTAAATTTCGCGCAAAGCTACTCGAGGGATATCTGCGCTAGACGCACCTAATTTTGAAGTGATAGACTAGCAGGAAGGTGACTGGTTAACACCACCCACCTCGTAAACTGTTCTAATTGAATAATGGGATTTGACCGTTATTCTTATAAACACAGGGTCCTGCTCAGCCTCGTGAATAGGTACGTAAAAAATTCTGTGGCGATAGGCCTTGTGATGAATATCTTGAGACCAAGTGTATTTGAATGACGATAAATCCATAACAGACACTAAAGGTTAATCACGCAATATTTCTTAATGTAACGTGAAACTTCTTTTATTTCATTTATTTAAGTGCTATCCACTTCTACCATGTTGAATTGCACCGCACATGAACATATTGTTATGACCGATAGGACCATTTAATCAGATTTTCCCAAATGACTCTGTAGTTGTGTTTTGTAATAACGCGTTGTTAATCTTTAAAGAAAATTAGGTTATACAAGAATGCCGAAATCAGTGTGATATAACTTTCAAAGCATCATGAAACACTGTAACTTGCAAAGCAACATAACTTATTATAATTTGCAAAGCATCATGACATATTGTAACTTGCAAAGCACCGTTACTTGTTATAACTTGGAGAGCACCGTGAGTTGTTATAACTTGGAGAGCACCGTGAGTTGTTATAACTTGGAGAGCACCGTGACATGTTATAACTTGGAGAACACCGTGACATGTTATAACTTGGAGAACACCGTAACATGTTATAACTTACAAGTAAAATTTCGATTGTTTAGTCAACGTTTTCAACTGTCGCATAAAAACTACTTTCCAACACATGTATTGATATCACGCTAATGTTGTGTGGCTTATGATTTAGTTGTCATAAAACTACTTTCTGACACAAATATTGATATCACGTTATTGTTGTATGGTTTGTGATACAGTTGTTAAAACCTCAGTAAATGATGGCTATGGTTTGTATTTTATCATTTTCGTTTCTACTCGCCCCGCCCCCCAGTGGCACAGCGGTATGTCTGCGGACTTACAACGCTAGAAACCGGGTTTCGATACCCGTGGTGGGCAGAGCACAGATAGCCCTTGTGTAGCTTTGTGCATAATTAAAAACAAACAAACAAACTACTCGCCCCCCAGTGGCACAGCTGTATGTCTGCGGACAAACAGTCGTTTCTTTTATCTCGATTTTGTACGTTGATATGTTTATTCAGGCGTTCTGTAATAAAACTAAAATTGAGATCCTTTATACTCAAAAAACATTATTCATATATGCAGCTTTGATATAAGTTAAAAACCTAATAATGAAAATACTAAATAATTTTAACACTCAGTCTTTGAATCTACAAGACTGAATTCGAAGTGTTGTGTAGGCTACAGAGGGGTGTCACTGTTTCCGGTATTGAACTTAGAACCAAAAAGTATACTTTTAACCTCAAAAAGCCATATTTTGCTACCAAGCAAACCCTCCTCTCAAGATGCGGAGCTTGAAAGGTTGTCTGGACTATGTTTCTCTTGCTCAAAATAGTAGAACCCGGGTGTATTGTATTACGCGGCATTTACGGCCACTACCGTGTTTTGCATTGGATTTTGGATTGAGGTCTGGGTTTAATTCCCTCATAGCTTAGAAACTAGTGCGAATTCGGCCACGCTGGTGAGCAATTCAGATTCCAGATATCGCAAGGAGTTCAAATATGTATTCATAATTTCAAAAATAGGGTATCGGAAAGCTTTGTTATGGAATCAACTCGCCACACGTATCACTGACTCGTAACTGGGATGAACTATTACCACTGAATATATGTATGTGTGTGTGTTTTATCCATTTACTGTCTCTAGTTTTAAACGTTGCAGTACGAAGCTCTATGATTAGGTTACTAAAAAGTCGTACTAATCGTCTTTTTCTAGCCTTTAACAAGTAAACTCGGTTGGTGATAAGCAAAAAAAAATAACATTTAAATAGCGAAATGGTAGTAAAAACAAGATCTAACTTTAACAGGGCTTAGACATTTCTCTGCAGTGATTTTAGCTCGGTTAGTAATATCAATTAGCTAGTAAGATCTTCAAACGTTCGTACTGTGATGAAAAGATTTAAGAATATAAGAATGTGAGGGCTTCTAAAATGTAGTATTTATTGTTATTAGTACCACGGGACTATAACGTTGGCGTTCATTTATAATTTTTCGTGATCCTTTTAGGGCTAGTGATGAACTCGGCTTCGTGCAAGTGAAAGTATGTTAATTAGTATACTGTAACAGAAGCTTAATTAATCCAATTTAATAGTCAACTTATCAATTAAGTTAAAGTTCCAATTTTGAAAATCGTATTGCATTATTAATAAAGGCATTTGTTCTGGTTTTTGGGAGTGGTCATTATTCATCAAGGGGGCCTGGGAAATTTTGAGGTAAGTTTTCAGTGCACGCAAACCAGAGGTCGATCGCTATTTTTTGTACACGTAACAAAAAGGTGAATGATCATTTTTCTGTACACGATAAAAAAGATATAATATCTCAGGATACGTTTTATGCATACACTGGAAATAAAAGCACGTAAAGCACAATCGTCGTGAGCTTTGAAATATTCTACTTTTTATTTCATTTTAGAAGTTAAATTAAGAGTCAAATGTCACACAAAATCAGTCTTTAGTCACAAATGTCCTATTTCATCTTTTGGTCATAAAGTGGTAAGTAGTAGTGTGTTTATTTGTTGTGTTGTATTTTAAAATATTCCTGCCATTAAATGTTCAGCATTGAACACTAAAAGCCCCATGTTCTCAAATAGTGGAGTCAGCCCTTGAAATTATAGTAATTCAAATTACATAAATCATGTTGAAAACAAACAAATCTAATATATTTAAACTTTAAACGATTGTCATAACTAATAACCAGGAAAAACACACAATAGGCTGTGCCTTAAAAAAACTGATAGGAATTTTGAATATGATTTAATTCGTTTACTTATTATTAAAAACAGGCTATTTTATAAAACGGATCATTCTAGGCCTAAGCTAGAGAAAAAGTGCACAATAAGGTGTATTATACAAAGAAATGTAGTCGAAATGTTCCCACCTTTGGAAATGTTAATATATCACCACAATATTTCTCCAGTAGGGACAGGTATATTCATGAAGTTCATGAACTGGTTGAATTTAGAATATTATTTATATTTTTCCACGTTTTTTTTTCATGTGATCTTTACATGGTCAAACTCTTTTTTTTTTAATAATTTTGTAATATGTGGTAATTTGTTTCAGATACTTCTATAGGTAGTATGTATATTTGTTAATGATGAAAAATTATACATTTTAATCATGACAAAATAAAAACATTTTTTAAACTTTAATCCATCTTTTGTCCTCTTTCCTTTCCTTTTTTTTTTTTGAGTCGCTTTGAGCTATGAATTAGTAAAATACATGCCCACTTGCCCAGAGGACTAGTAGATCTAATTTTTTCCAGTCTTGCTAGCCAGGTGGTAAGGACGCTTGACTCTGAGGGTCGCGGGTTTGAATCCCCGCCCCACCAAACATGCTCGCTCTTTCAGCTATGTAGGCGTTATAATGTGACAGTCAATCTCACTATTCGTTGGTAAAAGAGTAGCCCAAGAAATTCCTCTCCCCCACTATTTACCACTCCCTTCCTAACTCGTGAATCTAAATTATAGAGCAATAAATACATTTTAAACATAATAATCCAAGCTCATAAGCTAATTTCAGACAAGGTCAACCTGTCTAACTTCGAATTTTTCAACAACAACAAAAAAAAAAAGATTTGTGTTTGCAGTAATTTTTCGTGTAAAGTCAGCACAAAAGTTACCCATCCAACATGAAAGGAATTTTTGTATGTGCTATTTTAATAAGCCACAAATTTTTTACCTACTACTACAGTATAGGAAAACTGTGAGAACCAGTTGCTCTTCTACTTTGCAAATTGTGAAGCGGCCATTCGGGTCCTTTTATATATGAAAGCATTTGTAGATAAAAACTGTGTTTTTCAGGGTCTTATTAGAAAAAATGTTCGTGGTACATTTTTACAGTAGTTGAAGTGAATTAAGAATATATACATATATACATGTTTTTTTGTCTGCAAAGTTGGAGCTTTTCTCTTTTTTTTATATTATTTCATTAGCTACCTACAGACAGATAAGACAATACTGCATTGCTAAATTGCAGACTATCTATATAAACCCGCTGACTTTTCAACGTAAAGAAAGCACTGTTTACATTCCTTTACACAAGGCGCTTTAAATACACAACTAGTTTTTGGTTGCCTATAAAACCGTTAACAAGTAGAGTAAATAAGGCGAACTCCTGTTGATGTTATTTTACTGAATATAGAGGTATAATTCCTTGTCTGATCTCTCTAAATCTGGTTTTAAGCATTAGAGAACAAAAGTTTAGAGGACAGAATAATATATTTTAGATGTTCAGCTTCCAGTGCCAGACTTGTCAAGCAGACAGGGTAATTAAACTCACAAAGTCTACTAATAGGATGTGCACCAGCAGGAGGATTAAGGGGGAACCTCCCCAAAAAAAGATTTTTTAACGTACAGTCCAAATTGGCGTTCCAAGTGTTATTTCTAGGGATTAAACAACTGTGAGAATGAAATTTAGAAAAGCCCTAGGCTCCAATCGGCCGTTTGTCTTGCCAGTATGTACTGTCAGCTTCCAATTGGGAACTATTTCTACTTCTTCTATTTCGACTTGAACAAGTTTATTGTCAATTTAAGCTCTAAATATAACTAAGCAACATTTTGGGCATAAAATGTAAGGAGTTGCATATGTCGTGAATAATTGGTCGAAAATTAAATTTTGGTTATAAAGTGAATATGGTTGAGCCTCTTTATAGCGAATCATCAACATTCTGAAAATCCTCATGTAGACTCATTATATATACTTCAACATATATATATATAGAGAGAGAGGTTAAATTTCATTTAATCTGTCTTTTCACTGGAAGATGGTGAAGTTACAGTAGAGTATACTTACATATTCTAAATGTTAACTCGGTGATATAACTCATTAAGTCAACGTATTAAATGTTATTAGTTACCTACATGGTTATTAGATGCAAATTATCAAACTTTCGAATCTCAAATGGTTAAAATATTGTTAATGTTGGCTCAAAAATAATATATTCCCATTAAATATAGCATATTTCTAACAGTGGTAACGCACAGGAAATAACAAATCGGGTGCTTTATGGTCAGTCATTAATTACACATAATTTCATGTACATGTTTATGTGTTTATAACGACATTTTATTTTAAACTAATTCAGGAACTGAACGAACCAATAGAAGAACTGCTAATTTCTATATTTTATTTTTTAACATGAGCAGACAGTACAAATTAACGCAGCGTATTATTGACGAAACAAGGTGTTGTGCATTGGATAACAATATTTTAACCATTCGTCGATGCCTGGCATGGCCAGGTGGTTAGGGCGCTCGACTCGCAATCTGCGGGTCGCAAGTTCGAATCCCCGTCCCACCAAACATGCTCGCTCTTTCAGCCGTGGGAGCGTTATGATGTGATGGTCAATCCCACTATTCGTTGGTTAAAGAGTAGCCCAACAGTTGGCGGTGGATGGTGATGACTAGTTGCCTTTCCCTCTAGTGTTACACTGCTAAATTGGGGACGGCTAGCGCAGATAGCCCTCATGTAGCTTTGTGCGAAATTCAAAACAAACAAACAAATTATTTTGGTTTCTATTACACATAAACACGTTCATTTGGTAGAAAAAGTGTAAAAGACGATTAATTTGATCTAACCACATTATTCCATTGATTTTCGGTCACAATATTTGTCCTTTTCAGGATTTTTCATTTTGTGTGGCTATCAGAGCTTTCTGCATTGCAGTCCTACCCATCTTGTCCAATTCTCTTCGACTTGTTTTGACACAGATTGGTTGTTCTAAGATAATATTTTGTTCTGCGCACACTTTTGATGTTGTAGTCTTTTGTTTTCATCATTCTACTCATGTCCTTCACGATTTGTCAACTTTGTTTTTGACCACTATTATATTTATCTGATGCATTTTTATTTTTCGATATCCATGTTGACATATTTTTTGACATGTTATTCGGGATGCATGTCATTGAAAATCAGCTAGATGTTCACGTACAATCATTTCTCTTTGAAAACCTGACAGACGTTTTTAACTTGACATTTGCAGGATCTTTCTCTGAAAAACAGCAATATGCTATTCGTATACAGACAAAGTTAATGATATAACATAATTTTAATGCACAGTTAAATTACCATATAGCCAAATTTTCCTCTCTCCAAGACACCAAAGCTTAGAGCCTGGTGGTTAAGGCGCTTAACTCGAAATCTGAGTGCCGCGGGTTCGAATCCCCGTCACCGAATATGTTCGCCCTTTCAGCCTTTGTGTAGATTTGCGCGATATTAAAACAAACCAAAACGTAGAGTTTAAAAAGGCGCAGTGTTCTCGTTATTTTGCCAGCCCCTGTACATGGAGAAGGTTCGTTGCATTTTATAATACGAATGACGGTAAGATCAATCTCAGACTACATCTTTACTGACTTTCCACAAAACATTGACGTCTGTTTCAAAATCCACCTCCAGAAAAATCGAAGACACAAAAGTCCACTATGGCTGCATCGGGTCCCTTATTGGTATGTAGTCGAGTTGACTTGCTGTAATTCCAGTTTGTTTGTTTTTTTTTCACTCACATTTTTTCGTAAAAATAGCCGTTGGTTTCTAGATGTGATTGCAAGGGTGTGAAGTTTTTTTTAGTTTGTTAGTTTTTGAATTTCGCGCAAAGCTACACGAGGGCTATCAGCGCTAGCCGTCTCTAATTTAGCAATAAAAGACTAGAGGGAAGGCAACTAGTCATTACCACCCACCACCAACTCTTGGGTTACTCTTTTACCAACGAATAGTGGGATTGACCGTAACATTATAACGCCCCCATGGCTAAAAGGACAAGCATGTTTGGTGGGACGGGAATTCGAACCCGCGACCCTCAGATTGCGAGTCGAGTGTCCTAACCACCTGGCCATGCCGGGCCGTGAAGTTTGACATTTAAGCCTTCATCAACTTCAGGTCATTCTTTATTATCTTATAAATTGTACCAGGAGATATATCCAGCCTCATGATGATGACTTTTATAGCTCAGAGGTTTCTTTTTTTTACCTGTAGCCTTATTTTTGTGGATGTGGCGTTCGTTGTTCCCGATTGGCTATGGCGTGGTTTCGGAGGGCAATGCTGTGCGAGTTTTTCCACTTCTTTGAAACGTTGTGTCCTTGCAATGTCATGACTCGTATCTGTACCAACATGCCAATACCTCAGCATACACAACTCGCTTTTATAAAGTTCGATCAACCCTTTGCATTTATAAGTACTTAAAAGCACTTAATAAATTAACAAAACATTATGAACAACTACACATATAGACAGACATACGTATTTAATGCAGTATAATTATCTCCTAGAGATACGTAAGAAATTTAAAGACACATTTGTGTGGAAATATAATGAAGCATTCGTTCTGATTGCATTTTCGTCGATCATACGTGTACTGATATGTTAGTTGTTGGGAACAAAAAATTACAAATCTTAATGGACATTATATATGATTCTACTAGGTGATTCCTTTAGTCATGCTGGTTTTGAGTTCATATTATCTATATTCATATACATCTACGGAAATAGAACTATCACAATTATCTTGAAAGTAATCCTTTCAATAATAATGTAGTAGAATTAATCCACGCTGTGCTAGTTGTCCATATTGTAATTAGTAAGAATGATCTGTATCCAATGGCAAGAAACAATAACTGCAATAAAATCATAAAAAAAGAGTTTGGATTACAATAGTAAAAATGGCACTGTTTTCTTTGGCTTCATTTCACAAATCTTCCTACCTCTGCAAGATCATGACTTTGTTTGTCGTATTCCTTAATTTTCATTTTAAATTGATGGGTTTCTTATGGATATATTATCCTAGTGTTTAGACCCAAATATGTACAATATTTTAATCTTTTAGCTGCTATGATCAGACATGGCCTTAGTGCTTAGTATGTATGGACTGTGGATGCAAAGGCCCGTGGTTCGCGTCCAGATAAAGCACGTGCTACACACTTTGTAGCTTAAAATTCCCAGTGGGTGCTGTTGACTAGCTGCCTTCCATTTAGTCTATCAGCTCAAAATTAGAGGCGGCTGTGTGTAGCTTTGCATGAAAATTCTGAAATAAACTACCAAACAACGTTAACTGCTTCTCACTGACGAGGGTTAATCCTGCGTAAATGTTTAGCACACTTAATATATTCTGCATCTATATTAAGGACTCAAGACAAGAACAACGTTTTTAGTACAATAAAAGATATAACCTTTATTAGTTTTTTCAGCCGACTAATTGCGATAACACAGTTGGTCATGAGCCCTGATGGTGGTAACTTTTACTGAAACTAGTCAGCTGAAACAACTAATAAAGAGTTTATCTTTCATTGTGTGTGAAATTAAATCTTACAATGGGTTTCTTTATGCTGGATAGTTTTATCCA
This sequence comes from Limulus polyphemus, assembly GCF_000517525.1. Lineage (NCBI taxonomy): Eukaryota > Metazoa > Arthropoda > Merostomata > Xiphosura > Limulidae > Limulus > Limulus polyphemus. Next base: position 6,366 of record NW_013665984.1, on the reverse strand, counting down.
CGTGTTGTGTTAAAAGAAATACGGTGAATTTCTTACATATAGAATTTTGTTTCTGCTGTAATTCACAGTGATTTCAAAATGGTAAAAATATTGATACGTTATGACTGACTTCAAAGTATTTTAATTTCAAGTATGATAATTACCTGACCTAGCATGGCCTGGTGTTAGAGCGCTCGACTCTCAGTCTGTGGATTGTAGGTTCGAATTCATTTTACTGAACAACTTCGCTCTTTCAGCCGTGGTGGTGTTATAATGTGACAGTCAATCCCATTGGTAAGACAGCAGCCCAAGAATTGGCGATGACTATCTGCCTTCCCTCTAGCCTATCACTGCTAAATTAGGGACGATATCCCTCGAGTAACTTTGCGTGAAATTCAGAACAAACAAAAAGTAATTACATAAGTAATAGAGGGTAGTATCAAATACAAAATTTACTTATTTTTTAAATGAACACAGTTACTTAATGCTATAAAAAAGGATTACTACTTTTTGTCAAAATACGCAAAGATAAACCACGAACACGAAATAGAACATTCTCTCCTTTGCTTGTGTTTAGTCATATTTCATCTATATTTGGTTCTGCATAAGCCAAGCATTTGTAGTTCATCTTGTACTGCATCTTATGTCACAAGCTGCATGTTACAGAGAAAGCTCAAGATTGTGAAGACTGGTGTTTTATACTTCACGTACCTGCAAATTTCTATAGCTGAAAAGATGTCAGGAAGAATAGTGGACATATGGTGCTTCTCTTAAACACAAGGAGTAGTAGTATCTTATCGCTAAAAGCATTAATAGTGACATATTTACCGGTAGTATTGGTATACAAAATTCATATACAGTTTAATCGCATTTTTCATTAATTTCATGGTTAGTGATCAATTCCATATCGCTTGGCCTACAGGCGGTTTCGCCTACAGTGTGGTGAGACTGTTTGTTCCAGTTTGACGCATTTTCACACTGAGTGCATTCAGACGTTAATGTAGCGATAGGAGACAGGCAGAATATAACAACTGAATTATTTGGGTTAGTCATATATTGGCAAGTCTTATTGTTGTGTTGTAGGATGTCATATTATGATTTAAATATGTGATGATTAATATTTCTATTTTAGTGTTACAAATTTTGCCAATCACTACTTGAGGTAGTGTTAGAATGCTGTTAACTTTGCTTAACCTTTGTCTTTCGCAATATTGTAGTAGATTTCTGAAAATATAGTTTCTGTTACCTGGTACTGAGATGCTTTATAAACAATGTTTTCAAGAGATTAGTGAATGTATGAGTGTGCTCAGATGCACTCTAGTTATTTGGCATATTAGTAAGTTTAGTCCTATGATGCTCATTTCAAGTAGGACTAAACGTTATCATAAAATTGATGTTACTTGTTTTAGTTACCCAGAAGAAAACGAAATGCAGTCAGTTTTTATGTTGGACATGAAAGTCCTGTAAATGAAACATTAGAATTGTTTAAATAAACCTATAAGTTGAGGCTTTCAACTAAACCCGGCTGTGAGTTTCCTATTTATCCCCAAGCCTTGCTACTTTGTTTGTGAATTTCGTCCAAAGCAACTCGAGGGTTATCTGCGCAATCCTTCCTTAATTTTGAAATGACAGACAAGAGGGAGTCTATCTAGTAGCTAGTCAACAACACCCATTCATTGCTAACCCTTTACCTTCTCTTTACCAATGAATAGTGGAACTGGCTTACATAACGACCCCACAGCTAAAAGGGCGAGCTAAGAGTGCCAGTCGAGTGTCATAACCACCAGGCCAAAACCTTGCTCTATAATGGTGTGTTAGAGTATTCGAATTTCGTTTATAAATACATCATTCATTGTATTTCTGATAGATATGACAGTTGATGCTTTTGTGAATACTGCAGCTTATATTTATCCACTTTTCTATACCTGTAAAGTTTTTACAATATTTAATGCAGTTTATAATCTTAATTTTGAATTCACTTATATATTAATTTTGAGGCATAATTCTAACGATTGTATATGTTTTGTTTTCTCTGATGTATGGTTTTGTGTTCAATGGAATATATTTAGAAGCGTTAGAAAGTTTTATAGATTGCATATGATACACTGATTAAACTTTTTTTTTCTGTAAAGAGGCGAAGTTTTATTAATGCTCAATTTCTTAGAAACACGTTTGCAGAAGTTTCGATTATCACTTATCTTTGTAGTTCTTGTAGCTTTATTAAATATGTGTACGTAAGAATGATATTATGATTCACATTATAATAGTATAGAATGTGGCTCTTAAAGTTCATGCTTGTTTAGACATTTGTTCCATCAATCTTGGTTATTATCGGACTACGTTCGTTGACATAGTCTGTGAACTTTTCTTTGTGTTACGCTTACTGAAACTCTTACATGATATTACTACATCGAAACTAAACCAAAATGTTCATGAAGGTCACAAATAGTTTTCGAATCATGCTCTTTATCAAGGTCAAAAAGTTATGACCAATTGGGAAAAATTGCTATTTAACTTGGTTAAACATTGTTGGCTTCGTTTGAGAGCTTAATAACTCCAGAGATGACTTGAAGTACCTACCTATCTTAGCTTTCTGCCAGCTAGTGAGTGTTTCAAAGGTATTAGTTTGATTTTAAATACTCCTGTTTTGTTCTTTAATAGGTTTATAAAAAAAAGTGTTTCATACAGTAACACATTTATCGTGTAATAAAAACTTAATGCGTGCATATGTGTTTCATAAATCATTTAGTAAATAACGTGTGCTCTGAAAGTGTAACTAATCGAGTGACGAGTTTTAGGTTCATACATTTTCTGTTCCTTCGGTGCGTTGATTCAGGGTTTATTCAATGTTCACTGTTAGAAGCTGTTACTATTCCTTTTTAATATCAATCTACGTTTTTGACTGTGTTCTTAGTTATCTATTGTTAAACGTTGTTTATATTTTATTTACAAGGTAATATGAATCGGTAATGAGAAGAAAGATTTTAATTTGTTTTTAGTCATATGGAAAATAAAATCATTTCGTATAGATCTAATTCTAAAGTATCTAAAAAATGTTCATGTGATCTTGGTGCAGATGTACCAAAGAATAGACATTCTGGGAGCATCACCTTCGTTATGAATGCCTCTAGTTCAGTTATTCCAATCTACAGTCTATCTAAAATTGAAAATCCGGACTAGTCTTAAAGGAAAAAACGGTAGGAGTATTGCCTTAATTACGAACGCCTATAGTTCAGTTGCTGAAACTCACAATTTATCTATAGAATTGAATATCTGGTCCACTCCAAAATAAATCGCTGTGGATCTGATTGGTCACTTTTCTGTCTGTCATAATATTTATATAACTTATGGTGTGAATAACTCCAAATCAACAAGCTGAAATGTTACTGTGAGTTGCTCTGGTTACTTTTTAATTGATTATTTTTTTTTTTTTTGAATGGAACGGATATTTTTGTAATTGCTCTTTGTTTTTTAACTAATAGATTACCGTTAAATCTTACGGGAAACATAAACTATGCAAAAACATGCTCCTAGAAACATATTAAAACAAAAAAGTCAATTATATCACTGAAACAATATTACAAAGTATATCGGAATTTGATCCTTGGTTACGTATGTGTTATCCAAGTAACTTAAGAATTAACTGAACATGATTTTATTGCGTGATGGTGTGTTTTTCTCAGGTTCACTGTTTTCCCGTCAAGTAATTGAGTAGGAACCGCAGAATAGCAGGAGGATCGCCAGAAAATGTATTGCGAAACAAAAATCAGAATTCTCTTAACCGTGACTGAGTCTGACACATAGAAACTGGGCACAAATTAAACACCGTGAAACGCTCTGTTCTTGACACAAACACGGTCAAAGTTAATTAAAAAGATAAGTTTATCGTGTGGCGCTTTTACTAGAGAACTCTCTGTGTGTTTGTCTGTTAATATATTTAAATGTCTCTTATATCAACCTATCCCAAACTGAGAAAGCATAGCGTTATGTAATAATAACAACAATACCATTCTTCTGAAGGTGCAATGCTATCTACATGACTGACAGTCACTCTCACTTCACATCGTATCCTTTGGGCATAGGTTTACTTGCCAGTGGAAAACATAAAAGTATTTTTATACAGTGTGCTCTATGTTACAGCAATATTTCCCACGATCAAGTGTAAATAACACCCTAGCTGAATGACCCAGTGCCATGAGTAACTAGGTTGAGAGGAACTCGGTGACTCCCTTGACCCAATATCTATATTAAGGCTACACACTTACACAATATGTAGAGGATTATTTACATTAAATAAGTTTAAATGTATATGAAATTATTCTCCAGTAAATAATCATCGTTTGTTATGAGTTAAAGATTATCACTGTTTACGTATTTAACTGAAATTAAGCTGTCATGTCATTTTCTCCCATTACATTTACATGAATTTTAGTTTCTAGAAATTTCTCTAATCCAAGTAGCACCTGATTAACAATATAGGATAAGACGAAACTATACTTCATAAATTCGTACAGTATGAATTGAATAATTCAATATTACGTTTTGAAACCATGAATTTTGTATAAAATATATTATTTTAAACATGTCAGATGATTACCTGTAATGTATTTCGTCTTTGAACAAGTTCTTAAATTTAACAGTTCACTAACAAAATATCTAACTCGGTATTGCTGTAACCCAAGACCGCAGGAGCACCAAAATGTCAGGTTCACGATCTTCGTGCTGTTTGTTTTTTAACTTGGTTGTTATTCTAAAATAGATAAAAAGGAACAATTAGCAAAAACACTTGATCATATTTTTAAATAATTACAAAGTTTCTTTCTATTTGGCTTCTTTAATATATGAAATTTAAAAGTTGTTGAAACTTTTTGAGGTTAATAAGAAAAGATTGTTACACACATTTAACAAGTATCTGCACTTCATATAAAAAAGATAAAGAAACTTTTTTTTCCTTATATTGGTCAAGTGAATTGCCTAGAGAACATCATCATGCAATTCCAATAACGCGTTGTCAAGAAAAGGGATTTGTTCTTGAAATATCCAGTTTAACATCTCTCATCCCTTAAATTCATTATTCTTTTCTCAAATTTTACATTTGCTAACCTCTTTAGATTTAATTTATCTACAGTATTATGCTATCCAATTGCTTGTTAACATGATCTTAGACAGCCACGTAATGAGAAAAGTGATTCATAGCTGTCTCTCAATTTCTGTCTGAGTATCTGCAGTTATAATACAGAAGGTTGTTCTCGGTTTTTGTTCCTTCTAGCTCAAAACTACAAAATGGACTTGGATAAAAGATAAAAAGAATATACTGACACGTCTAAATGAAAACTTTTTCTGTGTTTCTATTTCCTCTCACGTTTTGCGAAGCAACATTCATTCATACACCATGGGCTTTCTGAGTTCTGGCTACTGTGGGGGGAATCGAACCCTGAATTTTAACGTTGTAAATCCAAGGAACAGTGCAGGGCGACAGTAAAATCGCTCTATTATTGATACCAACAAAATCTTTAAAATAATATTTTTTCTTGTCAGTGAGCACAAACTACGAGAGAAAGAAAAACAAATCAGTACATGAACTGTTAGTCTTACACGGAAAGATTGTAGTTTCTTGACGATATCAAAATAAAGACATAAAAAAAGGTTAATTATTCTCTCAGCTGGAATTTTAATAAAACGACTTGTATATGTAAAAAAAATCATAATTTTCTTTCCATTGCCTTATGAGGTAGCTGACTATATAAGTATTAATTATTAAAAGTGTAAATTGTACCACAAATAGCTATTCCTAGTGTTGAGAGAAACAAAAGAGAAAATACCAACAATAAGAGTAAACTTCTGAACATCGTTGTCTTGACGTTAGTGAAGTGATACACGTGTTTGCTTATAACAATAAGCACCTGCGTATTAGTAGCTGCTTTAATTAAACTGCACTGCAATTAAGACTCTAGTTGTTGTAACTTAATTAGTTAGATTGGGTCTGTTACTGAGTGAAAACCTGCGTTGCAATGAAGCGTAGTCACAGTCAACGTTTAAAGTGATTAGAAGGAACTGCCGGTTTGCATGTATTCGGGAGTGGGAGGATGTTAGTATTTTCGGAGAATAAAAGCAGTGACATAAGATGAAACAAACTGCGACTGCATACACACTAAAACCAAACGCATTTTTCTATGGAACTAAAGAGTTGCCGGTAATAAAACGTTTGTGAGTGTGTGTTGCCGGTATGTCATACCACCATTTCTTTTCTTATCTGTGTGTATACTGGTACATCCAGCCCTACTTCTACCACTGGTCAAAGTGCTATTAATGCTTTTTTTCTTATCTGTATATATATACTGACACATCCAGCCCTACTTCTACCACTGGTCAAAGTGCTATTAATGC
>NW_013665983.1:632825-637561 GCF_000517525.1 Limulus polyphemus | reverse complement strand
CATGTTTGGTGAGATGGGGATGCGAACCCGCGACCCGCAGATTGCGAGTCGAGCGTCCTTCGAGAGACTTTTTTTCTTGATAAGCGCAAAATTGCACAATGGGATAACTGCTATGTGCCCATCACATTGATCGAACCCCAAATATTAGCGTTAGAAGCTCTCCAGATTACCATTGGGACACTGGAGCCATCATTTCTTAAAAACTATTTCTTACTATTCAAAAGTCTGATTCTATTTCTCTTGACTGCCTTTGAAAAAGTATTTCAGTATAAATAATAATGACGTCATTTTCACGTCTTATCGTTTATTTGTTTATGAAACTTATAAGTGAACAAGTAATGTTGTTTTAGAAGTTATTATTTTTTCTAATTATTTAAAGCGGTGATGCTTGAATTACAAACCTTCGACAGACCATTATATTATATTATTTATGTTGATAATAAAGTTTCATATATATATATATAATAATATGTTTTAATTTTAAAGTATTTACAATTTTATAAACACATAATGCTGAAGACGTTAACCAAATATTAATCGGCTAACTTCAACTAAAGTTGTCATTTGAGTTTCTTGTGTTATGTTAATTGCTGTGTTTTGGGAAACAAAATTCAGTCACATAATTAGAATATTTACCGCTAATAACTTAATGAATATCAGATAAAATTAAGATAGTTCTAAAATTTACTATAAATAAATTTCATATGCACTTTGTAACAGTGATCCTTTGAATGGTAATATTTTTAAACTCATTTTATTACATTTCGTTTAAGAATATAAAAAAATTGACACTTCTAACCTTTGGTGTAAATATTCATATACTAAAATTATCAATCAAAACATTTGTTTGTGTTGCACAACTACTTTAAAAACATATTTGTTTCGGCAGAGCTTTTCCAAAGAATTTTTTCAACTGCACAATTATATTTTAACTTCATCATTTTTTAATACATGACGCCTTATTGCACTTCATATATACAGGCTTAGTAACAAATGATCCAAAAAAATGAAGAATATTCTAGTAAATACATTTAGTTATCAACTCTGGAATGGAATTGTATAATATTTATCCACTTGAACTTATATAGGCCAATTTTCAACTGCACCAATATTTTTACAGGTGCATTAATAATAAATATTGAATAATATAACCATAATTCAGCCATCCTTGTTTCATTTGGATATGCTCACCAGGAAGGTGCGTTTTTCGTGCTCTTCACCTTCCACACTCTACCTTCTAAAAAAAATTGATGTTTCACAGAATGCCAAATTGTTGTATATTCCAATATAGTGTTATTAAAGTTTTAGTAATATTTGTGCAAATTACTTATCGAGCGATGTATTTGAATTAATTATATATATATATATAAGAGCAAGTTGATGGTTTATATTAAACGCTGTTAAAACTTTATCAACTATACTACATCTCAGTTTTATTAAAGATTACGTCTTATTATAGAAGATAGTTTGTTTTTTTTTGTATTTTGAAACGACAGAACTTTGCTTTCATTATTTAAATCATTACATTTGGATAATGAACCAGATGATAATTTTTCAAAGCTAGAAAACAATAATGCCGAACAAATTTAAGTGCTTACGGGACGCGGGTTGCCCTAGTGTTAGAAATCTGAATTTTGAAGCTGGCGATCCGTGTTCTAATCCGTTGGATACCACTAGATATTTCCCGCCCATTGAGCTATGAGTCTGTCGTAAAAGTGACAGTAAAGATACTAGCGTGGATAATGGGTGGTTAGTAGCTCAAAAATAGGGACGGCGGCATATAACCTTAGTAGCTTTGTCATAAATATAAAATACAGATGAACATTGAAATTTAATAAAACAGTTTCATTTCATCCGTGGGTAACATCCTTCAGACTTATGCTTCATGTTTTTCTACGCAGAAATATATATATATATAAACAAACACTTTCAGGGAAGAAATGCAGGTGATAAGTATGAAACCCAAGTATCTTCTCATAACAAGGGATACACTTTAGTTATATAAGTTATTAACCTGAAAGGGCACCTGACATTGATTTCTCAAGTCTAGATGGTCAAGAACAGAAATACGCTTCCTAGAGAAGATTGTTGATTGTCACTATAATGAACAAACTAGCAGGGGTTTTCCTAGTGTGCAGTTGATCACAAATTGTACAGGTTTTCCTAGTGTGCAGTTGATCATAAATTATACAGGTTTTCCTAGTGTGCAGTTGATCACAAATTGTACAGGTTTTCCTAGTGTGTAGTTGATCACAAATTGTAGCTAAGTTAACACAGCCTAGTTCGTATAGAGATGTTTCTCACATTCAACAATCATGCAATTATAACTTCGGGAGACGTTAATGTTAAATAAATACAGAGGTTGTTTAAGACAACAACTGTTATAGTGTGAACGCCTTTTAGAAGCTGTATCCCAGCCGGCCTGAAGGCCTCTGGATTGAGTGAACTCCTTTTTCGGCAATGAATATGAAGAATGTAGTGTGTTTCAAATGCTATTATTATATACTTATCTAATTCTTGAAAATCCGTAAGGGATTATATTAGATATGTAGCGTTAAAAATATAATAGGCCTAACACATAGGCGCCCCTGGATTTTTAAAGAGGAAAAAATACTAGATATGTAAAATTATTTTTCTATGTTATTGGAAAATCATAAGGTATTTGTATTTCGACTTCATAATTTTCTAAAATTTGAGTTACTTGACTCCACCCCTAATTTTTTTTCTGCGGGCGACCTTGTCCTACCATAATGTTTTGTGATAAACATAATTAAGAGTAAGTTAAGCATGGCCACTCGTTTAAAAATTGACAGAATTTCACGTTTTTGTTTTCAATAATCTATCAATAAATACGCTTTAGTTTACAGTGCAAATGTTAAAATAGAAGAACGATTGTTTTGAAATGATAACAGCGAATAAAGAAACCAGTAACCAATCTGTAACAAAAAATGAAGAGATAAAGCTCTGAAACAATACAAATTAGAAAAATCTTGAGTCCAAAATGTAGTTACAAGTGAAAACTTTACACAGAATTAGATATTAAAAATGGAGGTAAACAAAAGCCTAGAGCAAGCAGTAGTAGAGTCCTATTTAATAAGTAATTGTCCAGTCTTAAGCCATACTCTTTAATAAGTGATACATCAGTCTTAAGCTATATTATTTAGTGAGTCAACATCATCAATTTATTTCAATTTGAAGTAATTACGTAAGAATGTTGAAATTATACGAGTTACGCTAATCATAACCTGTGGACGACGTGAACCCACGTTATCGTGCCCGATGTAATGAAAAACTGACGATTTTAACTTAATATAAAAAATTTTGGGAGAAATAATAGGTGGAAAATGTGGCCTATGCCTAGTTTATTTTGGCTGGCTACTTTACTGAATATTATTTGAAATTAAAGCTTAGCTCCGACTAACAATATATAGATAGAAAATACTAATTTCTTGATGTACACTGCAAAAAAATTCCACTGTTAATTTACGGTAAAAAGACTGGTAGCCGAGCTGCCAGTCCTTTTACTGTAATTATAAGTTAAGAACCCTAAACTCATTCATGGTGTTTTCTATTAAATTCACAGCAATTCACCGTTAAAGTTTCCTGGAATTTACCCCAAAATAACTGTTTTAGTCTGATTTTGAGTGTTTTTTACTCTTATTCTACGAGGAAATACCCTTAAATGAACAGTTATTCAACATAAGAAAGTGTTTTACCATGTATTTCTAGGGGTTTTGTTCAGTCACTGTACAGGGAAATGTTTTAAAAGTGATGGTTAATCCACGTAAACAATGGTTTTATTATATATTTCAAGGTTTTATTTTTTTCTTACAGTTCCACATGGAAACACTTTCAATGGTTTATCTACATAAAATAATTTTCACATAGATGTATATTTAAATAAAGACCAGGTCAGCTGCTTGATTAGGGTTAGAGCGCTAATGCTTAATTAGTGAAAATGTAACTGTATATACAAATCAAGGCTTAAGTATCGTACTTCACCGTTAATTTAAAGAAATACCCTTTGTTTTTGCTGTCAAATTGTTTTTTAAACGGTTTCATATTGAATTAGGTGGATATGGCAGTGTTATGATAAGTGGTTCGATACACTTATAAAGTCTTAAGGATAATTTCAGTAAAATTAAATATATATTTATTTTTATAGTATTTTTTATGTTAATTTAATGTTTTTAACCATACTTTAAAATATAGTTTTTGATATTGAAAAATAATGGTTAATTGTATGTAATTTTACAGTACATGTGTACGATATTTGACCGGTTTCAGAAGAAATAATACTATTTACATTGTCATTGGTAGATATCTGTTTCAGCGAAATGAAAGTTGCTGTGTGTTGTTCGATCAGGTTCCTGCATGCCAGGACAATTATTATACACACATTCTTTGCTTTTACAACGTTTATCACCTCATTAATAAAACGTTAATGGTTTAGAAAAATATCACATTTTTCACTAAGTAAAATACAAGTATATAGAAACAGTTTTTATCTTTGCTAATACTAGACAATAATATATGTAACTCGTAATGACTGATGTATACCAGTTGACGATATGCGAGCCAAGGAGAGATACCGTGTAGGAAATGCAAGGTCAATAAAAACATCCATACAAAAAAAAAAAAAAACGAAAAAACCGGGAACGAAGAGACGAAGAAACGACGGACCTAAAACGAATACGAAAGACAGTACGGTAACTAGTTGGCGGACTAGTTATACG
>NW_013665983.1:625659-632727 GCF_000517525.1 Limulus polyphemus | reverse complement strand
AAAAAAAAAAAAAAAAAAAAAAAAAACCGGGGAAGAAGAGCGAGAAATCAGGCCTAAAAGAATCAAAGACAGTGGTAACAGTTTGCGGCAGTTATCAAGAGCTATTCCGCCAATAGTAACTAAGTCCGCAGTATGCTCTTAGATGGAGAAGCACGCAGTAGAGTAAACAGACTCAGAAGTGAGACAATGCAAAGACAGAAGAGAACAACAAAGAAACTAAATAAGAAAACTTAGGATGGGTTCTAGAGAGCTCGTGTTTATTGGTTGGGGTTCCAGAACTGAATAGAAGGGATCAAGTTTGATATTATAAAGTATAAAGACAGAGTTGTGTGGTCGGACAGTTTTGATAGAATAAGCTTAAAGACAAATATGTTTTGTGTCTATCTCTGTCTGTGCAAACAAAAAAAGCTGCTTATTGGGTTACCTATGCTGTGCCAACCGCAGGAATCGAGCACTGAATTTTAGCGCATAAACTTTTAAGATTATCGATGAGCCAGCGGAAGTAGTTATTTTGATTTTTAGAAAAGCACAAAATGCAAAGAGTAGTAAATAAGGAAGCATGAAAAACGATTGGGTAATTAATTATTCGAACAAAGCTGAGAAACAGAGAATATCGTGTGAAAAAAAAATATATATATAGTCGTTATGTAGTGGTTAGAATTAAAACGTTAGGAAAACAAAAACAAATTAAAAGGCAGAAAGAAACCAATAGGAGAATGGGATTAAAGGAAAAAGATACAAACACTATAACTAATGGAGAAAAATAAACAACAAATATGTGAGACTGGGGTTAAGAAATATCACCATTGAAAAAGAGCTGTAGGCGCCTTTAGTGGTGAATGAGTAGAGAAATAAACAAAATCAACTCCATTTTACTTTTAAAGTGAAGTTTTCACAGAAATCTCTACTGTAAAGTTATGATGAATCCAGTTGAAAAAATAACCATCAAAATTAGACCAGGAGAATTGAAATATTTCATGATATTTAAACAAGTTTATCAATCAGTTTTCACTAACCTCAAAATATTGCAAAATTGAAAACAGCGGCTGAAGCCAACTAGTTAACAAATCTTTCAGAACTTGTAGTGCATAATGGAGAAACTTTGATAATAAAGTTAGAAAAATACGACCTTTACATTCGAGATAATTATGAAATAACTTTTATTTTAAGCGACGTTTCGCCTTTGCAGCTTGATCAGGGCTAGTACATAAAACTGTTTCATATTACAATGTTCGTTAAATTATAAAACTACTTGTGGTGTTATATTTCTCGAGTTTGCCGTAACGCGCCTCTGACAACGCATAGAATATTATTATTGTTTCACTACATACTGTAAAAAGCAACGAAAGTTTCCAGCAATCGGCCGAAAACATCGTACAATAAGACAAACTGGTCAGGACAGAAAAACAAATAGGCTGTCTACAACAGTGCCGAAAAAATAACATTATACTAACAGGAATCACACGTCTCATCTGACAATCAACATAACGCGAAAACCACGTAAAACACTGAAATAACAATTAGTTTACTCTTCATTCTCACTAAAAAAATGCGCCAGAAAACAATGCTACGTCAGAGAAAACGGAGCAGGACAATGCAAAACGTACTCTATCAAATCATATGTAAATATATGTGGAGATGCGTATATAGGAGAAACCGGAAGCCTTTTCGCACGCGCATCTCAGTCAACACACCAATGCGTTATATACGTATGACTAACACAAAACTGCCCCAGCAGAACACTTCCTATACGACCACCTAACCCCAAACACAGAAAGCCAAAACCCATTTAAAGTTTCTACCTAGCAAAAAAATAAAAAAAATAGAAAATTTATGGGAGCTATACTCATTAATGAAATAAAATATCCAAAAATAAACAGAGACAATGGGTGGTACATGTAATTAAACCGCCATTCAAAACACAACACATCATACAAGCACACTTAACATTATTACTTTTAGTTTAACACTTGGATACTCTGGAGTATCATAGTCTTACAATTTGTTTTTAACACTGATAGTAAACTTTGTATCCTTTCAACTTTGAATTTATGTTTCTTAGCAGATTCGTTTTTCCGTCTGTGTGTTTTTGTTTTAGCTAATCATAAAACATGTTGTGGTTCTCTATATTTTTATATTTTACTAGCTGAGTTACCCGGCGTTGCACGATGAAAATTTAGATTTGAAATGTATAGATCATTATTTTTTCAGCAAATTATTCAGTAAGTAAACAAAAGCTGTGATGCGAGAAATAAAAACGCATTTAATCAAACAAAGCTTTATTTGAAATTAGATCGTGTTTGAGATTGTCTTGTTCATTGAGACTGAAGTCGTACATCATGTTGCTCCTCTGTTTCTTGCTCTCTGTAAGTTATTTGTCATAATTTTGTGCTTGAAGTCTGGTTTGACGTTGTTCAGAAGTTTCTTGTTGTCTATATCCAGCTTGTCTTGATGATTCTGACTGAACTCTGGCTTTGTGCTGTTCAACAGTTTCTTGCTGTCTTTGAGTAGCCTGCCTTTCAGCTTGAGCTCGAAGTCTAACTTTACGTTGGTCCAAAGTCTCTTCCTGTATTTGAGCAGCCTGTCTTGCAGTTTGTGCTTAAAGTCTTTGATTGCTTTCTTCTTCTGTTTCAGCTGCTCTTTGTGCTTGCATTCTTTTAGCGGCAGAAGACTTTCCATAGAAAGGGCGTTTCTTGGGTGGCATAATTACCTTTATCACTAAACAATAATTTGCAATTCACAAAGTTACTAAATCACTTATGAAACCACTTAGGACTATTTGAAGAAAACTGTTTTTGGAAATACTGAATTGACAGCAAGGTAATCTGAGTGTCTCCCGCCATAACGCTTTCTATGTGCAAAGCGTGCTTATGTTTGTATGTTTATTACAAAAAAATGGCGCAATAATCATTAATTTTCAATTTCGTCATTAAATACTATACCAAATACAAAATAAATAGCACCAATAAATTTCTTGTAAAAAACTGGTTATTGTGAAATTATCTTTTGCGGCTTCCAGGGTTAATATATACAACTGTTTGATATTAAGATATTCGTTAAATTATTAAACTGCTTCTAATGTTCTATTTCTAGAGTCTGCCGTAACGTGTGGCAAACAAAAAAAACTATTGTTCTAATATTATAGTATAGTTTGTTTATTTTGTTCGCTATAGGAAAACAAAAAATTATATTACAAATTTTAATCGAAATGTTGGTTAAAATATTAAAAAAATCATTTATATATATCTGGAGTATAGAGGCCGTTTTTTCTAAACTTTTAATCAAGTTAAAGTTACTGCTGTTCGTTTATTTGTAATTGTTAAACAACAATAAGCTAATATTGTTTAGATATAAAAGCAGCATTATAACATATTATTGTAAAACATATTGTATGTCATAAAACCATACGCTCTTCTTATCTCTTAGCAACAGATTTATGCAGAATAATTTCGGAAGCTACTGAGTAGAACTTAAACATGAATCCAAAAGTTTATACTAATTACGAGCTTTTTTTTTCGGAGTTATTTTAGTGTGTCTGTTTTTCGTCGCCAAAACAGAAATCCAGAACACTGTGTTATTCAAAAACGCTTTACCAAAACTAGTTACATGTGATTTGGATAAGAAGAACAATAATCCAACCATTGCAATGACGCCAATGTATATTTCCCGATGGCACGTTTTTACACGTAAACTGAGGAATATCGGTATTATCTGTATATTAAATCGATTAGCAACCATCAGTGTTTTTAGCCAACCTGGCAATAAAAATGAATAATGGTAATCTGCTTACCAGTCTCACTTGATCTGTATGCCCCCACTGGCACAGCAGCATGAAAAACGCTAGAAATCGGGTTTCGATATTCGTGGTGGGCAGAGCAGTAGTATAATAGTTCACTTTGAATATCAAACATTAAATTTATGAACTGTAGTTTCGGTCAATCACGTATCTATAGTTCCAGTTAGATCGACAATATAAAATGTTAGCAAATTGAGATTTTCGTGCATTTTAATTTTGCGGGTGTGTGTACTGTGTAGTTTAATTTCTACATTCACCATTTTCACTCATTATATAAAAGAGGGATTGTGGTCCTGCACTATGAATCAAAAATAAGCCACAATAAATTTTTAGGATTATTTTGTTTGTTTGATCATTTTCTACGTACGCTATCGTTCGCTGAGCTACCAAACCAGTGCTAAAACTTGATCCACAGTAAATAAACGATCTATCCAATATAGTTTCTCAAGAAATCTGAAAGTATTTATGCGAATAAATTACAAAGTTTTGACTTTGTGTTACACATTGGTAACGCTATTATTTAATTTTGGTATATATTTTTGTCACCAAAGTGATTTATATAACGCGTCAATATAAACTGTTTAGTTAGCGGTGGCATGAACTTTCAGTATTTTTGTTTACTGAAGTCATTGTTGCAAGAAATACTAATTTATGAGAATTTTAAAATTCATTGCACTGATCGTTGTTTTGTGCGTTTAATTATATATCAGTATACTGAATCATTCAGCTTCATTCATACTAAATTAAGTAACTCATAAATGCAGAGCGCGTTACTATGACTTCTAAAAAGTTATTTTATCACTTAAACATTCTATTAAGAATTATGTGCTACCTTCTTATTGTAAATGTAGAATAAATTTATGAAAAAACAGGACTTATTTCATCTTCTTATCTTGATCCATCTCTAGAAAAACTGAATATTACAGCGGGAAGCAAGTTGATTGGTCAAAGGTATATTTGTGGGATGACAAGAACTGGAAGTTCAGTATTTTTGGAAAATGTGTCAACAAAAGTTAGTAGACTTAACGATAACTGTATGTTCTTAATCGTTACTTTCCTATATATATCTGACCTTTCTAAGCATATATGAATTTATTAAGAGCAAAAAATAGAAACGGCGTTTTTTGGTACAGTGAAAGACAAAATCTTTATTAGATATTTTGGACAATTACTTACCACGTGAATTCATGTTTTATTTTTGGAATGAACAAACTGTTGTTTGTCTTTTCAAATATACGGGTAAGATTGGTTAATGTTAATATGTAAGTCATAATGGGTTGTAAAGTATTACTATACAAATACACCAGACTATTAATTAACAAGTGTGTTAATTAACAAGCCAGCTGATGTTATTACAAGAAAGTAATATTATTGTTTGTTCTCTCACTCAGTATGTATTTCAATGTGATATGACTGGTAACAGCTATCAATATATACCTGGGGAGTGTCGTTTATCGTACTGTTTTGTTTTAAACTACCACATTCAGTGTTCTTGTCACCTGCAACTGTACGACATGAATGTATCAGTTAATATTGGCAATTAGTGGAAAACCACAGTAAATGGAATAAGCTGTCAAAAGTGTTTAAACTCTGTAATATCTTCAGTTATGACCATTTATCCCATTTACTTTAGTTTTTACTAACTTGCTACAAACGCCATTGTGTTATTTTATTTCTATAATATTGACAGGATTTAATCAACATTGAATTTTATAAGTTAAATTCTCTATGGATTATGATGTCGAATTGCCACAAAAACTACACGTAATATACACATCTATATAACTGTAAAGTAACATTTTCCATTGGAAAGCTTCAGGTGAGACACCAGTAGGGAATGATCCATAATATAAAGTAACCAAGTTTAACACAAGTTATCCGCATTCCAGAACCTAAGTTTAATTTCAAACCCTTACGCGAGTATGTGTTGTCAGTTTAGAAAACTTTAGGGGAACAATAAATGCCTAAACTGAAAGGAAAAGTAGCACCTAGTATGTTCGGCATACTACAATGTTAAACAACTTTGAACGTAAAATTTTCAAAATTTATCAATAGGTAACAACAACTTTAAATCGGGGGGCAAAAGAAGCCTACTGAAGTGACTTAACATATGACTCAGTAATGAATTATAGAAACTATGCCCAAGCCCCCTGCTAGATCAGCAAATAACTCATCGTGTCTGCTTGCGCATAAACACAAACAAATAAAGTTATCTGTGAACAGCGTGGCCCAGAGTCTAGTGCTTTGGATTTTTAGTCGAAAGTTCGAGACTTACTCGCAACGTGCTGTTGTGTCATTGAGCAAGACACTTTACCAAGGCGATTTCAGTGTACTCAGCTGTAGATTTCACTGCTGTCTCTCATGACCCATACTGGCACGAGCTGAATTTAATTTAACTTTGTTCTGGGCTGAAGAAAATGTAAGTCTTTAAAGCTTTTCCAGCATCTGACATTTACAAGTGATACGGCAAATCACTTCAAATGGAAACTAAAAACCATATATGAAAGTATCTCAAGATATTCTAGATAACTACTCAAATAAGCAATTATCCAGTAATCTTAATTTAGCAAAGATGGTTATAGTTGCCTTGACGTAAGGGCGCCCCTTCAGATAGGGCACTTAGTTGGCCCTCTTCTCTGTATGTGGTTAATAGAGTTTGTGATATCTGAATGACTATTAAATGATATAGGAAATAATCAGAGCAAATGCTTCAAAAGAATCCCGATTTTCACATTTTAACTTTGAAATGAAAAGTCAAGATCATCCAGGGGACTTATGTGTAATTCCAATAAATGTTAATGTGAGAAATATATCAGTATTGATGTAAAGTTGGCCAGTGAACTGTGCACAAAAAGAAAGTTTTGTCATCTTGAAATAGACTGCCGTTAAAGGTTTTATTTTCTCCATTATAATAAATCTTTAACTCATTTTTTTTCAGCCAACAATTATTGGTACGAGGAAGGTTTGCACACCAAATACATACCTTCTCCGAAAGGATGGTGAACAACATTCGTCGACTTTTTTAGTATCGAGGAAATTTAATTTGTACATATGTAAGTACCATACAGTTTTAAGTGTTCAGAATGAAGTTATGTAGGCAATAGATCCATAAGATTTATGCATTTTATCCATAAAATACGTGCAGTAGTTAAATCAAATATGTGGATTCCACCCAGCTCGTAATGGAAGGATTAAGTGATAAACATATAAATAGTGTGAGACAAGCGGAAACAGCAGACAGACAGTAGCAGAGTTGTTTAAACAATTGTTTA
>NW_013665983.1:618855-624679 GCF_000517525.1 Limulus polyphemus | reverse complement strand
GCAGAAAAAGTTCAAACAACAGAGAAATTTGAAACTATTAACTTCACACACCTTGTGCAAAGCTAAATCAAAAAGCTTTCTCGTCTATACGACAAAAGGAGTTATTTTACCATCCTCAAGAAAATGAAGAAAAGAAACAATTCAAAAACATCAAACAGCTTGCTTAAGAAGTTGTTAGACAGAACACTTTACCAACCTTAAGAAGATGATCAGACAATTCAGAAACACCAAACAACTAGTTTAAGAAGTTCGCAGAGGGGAAAGTTTCACCAATCTGAAGAAGATGACAAGGCAATTCAAAAACACCAAACAGTTTGCACCACAAGAAGGATGAGACTATGGAAACTTGCTTTCAATTCTTCATAGGTAACCATTTATACTTTCCTATAACAATGCCAAAGGAAACAAATTATCTCGAATTACACTTTTCTGTATTTATAATAATAAAGGGGCGTGTCTGTGTGTGACCACCATAGCTCCAAGAGAAAAGAACCTAGAAACCTGAAATTTTGCACCCATACAAAGCGGACCCTAAGAGTGTACATCTGAGTATTATTACTTATCCATGTGTGTGCACGCATGCGCGTGCGCATCTTTTTAATGAGGCAAGCTAGCAAAAAACCACATAGAAAATAAGTGGTTCCTTATATTACAAAATACTAAGTGGACCCTGAGGGTGTGCACCTGGGTATTATTACTTATCTTATTTACTTGCTTGCCCGCATGCGCGTGCGTATCTTTTTAATGAGGAAAGCTAGCGAAAAATCACATAGAAAAGAAGTGGTTTCTTATATTACAAACTAGCGAAAGCACGTGGCTTGGCTCAGGATATTAGGTTGATATATTCTACTTGACTGTCAATGGGTGTATTCTGAACCCATTTTAGCATAGAAGAACAGTGAAAATATTTAAACATTTTTATTTCCCATGAACATAAAAACACAGTTATTTAGAATATATCAACCTAATAACCCGATTGAAGCCGGGTACTTTCGCTAGTACACAATAAATGCCATTGAAATATTGTGCTTTATGTAACTTCAAGCTACTGTATTCATATGAGCAGTTCTTTTATATAAAGTGAAATTATCCTATAGGGTTAAAAACCGAAAAGAACAAACCAAAATTTACTATTGTGGAGTATATTTAGCTGCAAGTCTACAGTATGGCTTAAACTAACCTTACAAATATTAAACTCATCAAATCTGACTGTGGGAGCTTGCCTATTCTTTTGACTGTAATGGCAAAACTTTAAGCTAGTCTATGTCCCTTGATTTTTACTTTGTCCTTTCCCCCTAGAAATATTTCTGCTGACACTCATGATTGACACTAGCATAATTCGAAAAAAAAACAACTTTCATAAACCTCTCATCATGCATCACACGGATACATCTGCTAGTAACTTTCATATACTAATCATTTTCATGACGTCATGTAGAGTATTAGTTGTATCTGCATTAAAATCACCAACATTTTCCAATTATGTTCTATGTACATGTAAAAAGCATTAATAAAAACTCTGTACTTTGAGCTTTAATTAGAAAATTATGCAATAAATACCTAATGTTTTGTATATGTGTTATGCATATCCTCTTATATTGCATCACATTAAGTAGTTACAGTAAACTATAAACTCGCTACTGATAGTGCAATGTCTAACATGATTGCTTGAGCCTCATGAAAACAGATAAGTACTCATAGAATGGGTGAGAGTAATAATTATAACAATTATAAAAATACATGATAATTAGGTGCCAAATATATTATAAGTGTCGTTATCAAAGTATGTTTCTTTGACCGACTGTTCAATGATATATGACATCAGAGCGTCTCAATAGTACCAATAGCTTTGTTCTTTAAAAAAATAAAAAATACCATGAATAAATTACTAGAAGCGTACAACAACCAATGGTGACTGATGGAAGAATAAAAAATCTCAGAGAGGATTCTCGGTAACTTATGTGCTATGAAAAAGGTTATTTTTTTTTAAAGTAATTCTTTAGAATAGTGAATAACACTCTGAATGTTGTTACCAGTCGTGTTTACTTATGTGAATTCCAACAACTAATATAGCTTCAAGAATATTTAGGTATTAAAATATAGTTCTAAAGCATGATTATAGTATTCTGTTTAATGAAAATTTTCTTAGATAATTTACATTTAACGTTGTTTAATACACAATCATATACGACCTAGAATTTCATTTAAAAAAACACTAAAACTATAAATACAACTTGTGTAATGATTGCTTTTGTCTTCAAGTTTAAGAACATACAGATGCAATTGCCATTTTTCGACATCTTATGACGTGAAAAATTATGAAATATTATCTAGATGTATGTAAACTATGTATTCTGTATTCTGTGTGTTATGATTAAAGTGTACCAAACACAAATCTTGATATGTACCTCCTTAAGTCTGGTAATGAGCGTATTATACTGGCTATAAAAAACATTCTTTGAGCTCAAACCTATCTATATTTTGTTAACATTACATTTGACTTTAATAAGTAGAAGGATTACGCACCCTCTCCAACAACTACGATCCTCTGTATAATTGTGACATAGCTAAGGATAGTAAAATAAAGCAATACTTATAAGTTATCTATATATATATATATATATTCATCATACACTTCTCTTTCCACCAGTTCAGTATTTTGTTTCCTTTCCACCCCACTCCCTAAGATTATAGGAGTAAACCCTTTCTATGAGCACCACTGCTGGAATTAACTTTCTAATGCTGTATTACTTCCTCGTTATATATTTATAAACTGTATCACCCTGCTTCATTGACACTTTCTAACAAATCGCATTTCATATGAAAATTCATAGTGACATCTGAATGTCTAGCACATTTCCCGGAGAACGTGTTCCTGCTGATTCAGTTTTATTTTCTGCTTGTCTTAGATTATATGTTCTGAAATAAAAAAAAAACAACAACATTTTTCTGTCAGTTTTAGTTCCTGTAGTTGGAGCACAAGAAATTTTTGAAAAGGTTTATGATTTCATTTTGGTGAGTACTAATGTGCAAGAAATCACGTGTAGCGATTGTTAACAAATGCACATAGGTCATTATTTTCGTACGGAGAAGTATTTGTTTTGTTGTTAGGCATAAAGTTACACAATGGCTAACTGTGTTGTGTCCACCTTGGGTATCAAAATCCTGTTTTTAGCGCTATAGCTTAGAATGAGATGTATATATTCTGCATTTCCCTTAACTATTTTTTTATTCTACTTGTGAATTGATTATATTTGTTCTTATTATTTTGAACCAGTAATCAAGATGTCTTAGGTAGATTTCATGTGCAGCATGGGGTTAATATATCTTAATCTTCCTCTGACGAGATCCTAGAAGCCTGTGTGTGACATCTGTTAAATGAAAAATTAATCATTATACCCTACAGCAATATTCTAACTCGATTTTACTGTCCTGTTTAATAACAATCTTCCCAGCTAGCCTCAACATTTGACAAGTTAATCACAGATTGTTGTGGTATTGTTTTGCGAGAAACCAAGCTTGTCAGATGAATCAGGGATATTTTAACAAATTAAATAAGTTTGTGTCAAAAAAATTACATTTCGGTGATGTCAAGTAACTTGTGCAACCATGAATAACCAAAGAAAAAACGTACTTTGTGAAATTACGAGTTCACATAAAAAATAATCTTGTTTTCAAAATATATTCACCTTAACACGTCAGTCAAATTACATTTTTCATTAATGTTGTCCATGCCTGCTAAATCAATCTGGAACACGTTTTCATATATTTAATTTTCTAAATTTTGTTTTTCTTTAGAACGTTATTTTTTTTTCAGAAGCTTCCGTTTGTGTACTGTCTTCCGTGAAAAAAATGAAATGTTAGTGAGCACGTCGAGGAGAATCTTTTGTTGTTGTTCTTTAGTGCAAACTTACACAACAGTCAATCTTTATTCTGTCCACCATGGAAGAGAATCTTAGGATTAATAAACTGAATCTTAAATTAATCCCAGTAGACTCAATCGTTTAAAGGTAAACAGTTTTTTTAATGAGGCGTATAATTACGTTTCTCTTTGTGGATAGTTTTTTTTTCACTTTTTCCACTCAATAAATAATAGTGATACAAACTTTGTGTGCAGTATTTTTTCTACTAAAATGAAGTTCAATTTGATGCTATTAAATGTTGTCTCTACGCTTCCTTTACTCAAAATGTTGAGTTCGAAAGCAATAGGGCAAAACAGACATAGTATAGAGAAAATTTAAAGCCATTTTGCGAAATTCGACCGATTTTGGCTTCAAATATATGAAAATAATTCTGAGGTCCTTAAACCATAACATACTGATTTATTATTCATTGGTCATTTGTGTGAGATATATAGTGTTGGATATACAAGTATAAGAGTTATTTAATGATTTCATATTTAATAATTATTTAGTTTTCATAACGAAAGAGTTCAAAGTTGATTATTTTAAAAGCGATAGTTGTGACAAGTATCGTTACGTAACTCTGTACGAGTTGTATACGTTGTATATGCACTTTAATTATTGTACTTGGCTTGTGTAATATTGTTAACTTCACATTACTGGAAGCTTCCAAATTTGTTTAATATTATTGCTACTAGAGGGCTAGATCTAGATTTTTTTTTTGTCGTGTGGATAAAGCAAGTTAGAAAAAGTTAAGTCAATGAAAGTGAAGTTAGACTACGTGATTGTTAGTTTAGCAGTAACGGGTGATATATAAAGTGAATTTCACAGTGGTATTGTAACAACAAAGATAAAGAAGAAGAATTCGTCTTATCAAACGGTGTTCTAAAGTAATTGAACCCGCCTGTGTGGAGTTTGATGAGAAGGATACAATTATTTAAAGCTCTGTGATAACGAGTGTAACGAGTCTTTGCATATACGTTGAACTTGTTTTGAATATAATATTTTAAAATAAGTGGATTGTGTGCTGTCCGTTTATTGTTCGAATTTATTGCCCACAAGTCACATTCACCTATTGTAAAGAATCCGCAGACCTATAAACCTGACATTTGGCGAGTCATCCAGAATTATACAGAGGTAAACGGCGGTAAAAGAAGACGTGAACGATAGCGGAAGTAAGCCTATATACGCACAACAGTATTGGTGGCGAAAATAGTGTAGAGATTACAATCACGCTATATAATCATGTCGGCTGATTTTGATAAATAGATAGAAAGAGGTGAACAACTGGGGCTAAAAGATAGCGATCTACTAGAGTTTGTGAAACAACAACAGCAATAATTAGAGAGAGAGGAGCATAGGCAGAGAAGAGAGGAAGCAAGACTAAAAGAAGAAAAGGAGGGAAAGGAGAGACTGGGATTAGAGAGAATAAGAGCACAAATTGAGGTCATCAAGCTCACCTAACAGAAAGAGGAAGGACCCAAGAATGGCTATGGGGTCAGGGCCAGCCGACCCAAGCTACCAAAATTTGATGAGTAGAAAGACGACATGGATGCTTTCCTGTAGAGATATGAAAGATTCGTCTACAGTCAGAGCTGGGATGAAGGTGACTGGGCAGTCTACTTCAGCCCACTTCTCACAGGTAAAGGCTCATAAGTGTATGCATGCATGACGTCAGAAGATGTCATGGACTATGACAAGTTAAAAGTAGCCTTGTTGAAACGTTATGAAGTTACTGTAAAAGATATTCGTCGGAAGTTCAAAAAAGTCAAACCTGACACCGGAGAAACCGTATTTAAATTTGTGACACGTCTACGGAGTTACTTCACAAGATAGACTGTTTGTTTGTTTGTTTTGAATTTCGCGCAAAGCTACACGAAGGCTATCTGCGCTAGCCGTCCCTAATTTAGCAGTGTAAGACT